>NW_009952694.1:2756093-2759809 GCF_000747805.2 Chaetura pelagica
GGGGGACGCGGCGGGGCGCGTGGGCACGGGAGCCCCGCAAGCCCCGAGCTGCTGCTCCCGGAGCTCGGCGGGCCCGACCAGCCCCTGTACGTGCCGTGCGTTGTGCCCTGGTGGGTTGAGTGTGTGGCCCGCAGCGGGGAGGTGCTCGCTGGGGTCTTCAGTTAAGGGCTGGTGTGCGTACAGACATGCATACATACGTGTACATGCACGCGCACAAAATACAGACGGACGTGAGTGTACGTATATATGCGTGTGCGTTTCATCGTATGCAAAATCGTACATGTCAATTACGTGTCTCTGGGGGGACACTGGAAGCCCTGTCAGTAGCATTGGCCTCTTGTCAAGCATTTCAACCTCTGTTCTGTTGAAGTTCCTTTCCTTTTTTCATAGCTTCCTCTGAACTGTAGATTTTGAATATTAATAGGTGAATTCCAGCTTTTAAAGGATTACCTTTTTTTTCTGAGCTCGATTTCCGCTGCAATAGAAGAAGGTTATTATCTGTTTAAGCTTCCCTTGTAAATTATAAAATGGTCACTTACTGCGAAGTATACTGATCATCAGATGGATACACTGCTGCTCTGGAATCACCAGGGCTCCCTAAGTAAGTAACCTCCATAAGCAGGATCTTTGTCAATAGAAGGGCTAGCTGGAAAACAGTAGCTGTGTTCAGTGCTAGCTCTGGCCCTGGTGTGTTCCGTGTGGACTCGTGGATCTTGCCCTTTTTTGGGTTATGCATGTGCTAGCAAGGCCTTGGAGCCCCACAGGTATCTACCACAGAGACAGCCAAGATGATTATGCAGAAGTAGAGTGAAGACTCTAGTAGTGCTAGGAAAGTGTGGTTGCTGTGCTAGGAGTGCCCTTAGACCTTGATCTGAGTTAATATTCACTTTGCACCAGAGTTGATCCCCCCCCACCAGAGGCCTTGGTTAATCCACAAATCCAGGTAATCTGCCCATGGTTTATAC
This sequence comes from Chaetura pelagica, assembly GCF_000747805.2. Lineage (NCBI taxonomy): Eukaryota > Metazoa > Chordata > Aves > Apodiformes > Apodidae > Chaetura > Chaetura pelagica. The sequence goes on from NW_009952694.1 coordinate 2,757,059, forward strand.
AGAGCTTCCTGGGTTGTTGTTATTGTTTTGTTTCTTTTTCCTCTTCCCCTTTTTCTCCCCTGCACCTCCATGCCTTTAATCTGGCAAGTTTTACTGATTGAATCTCATGTAGCAAGTTAGGCTGCTGGTCCCCCCTTGCTGTTCACTTGGATCAAATTGCTGCCTGCCCAGTGTCCTGCATCTCATTTTTACCCACCCTCCCTGGTAAGTTGTAGTTCCCTGTCCCCTTACTTGTACTGTCTTCAGTGCTTGTTTGGCCTTGGTCTGCTAAACTGTCAGAAAAATTACCCATTAAAAAGGTAGCTAGTGAAAATGTCTAGTGAAATATAGCTAGGGAATAGTCTGATATGTACATGGGAGGTACTAGGGACTGTGTAAACCAGTGGCTAGATAGAGTGCAGATCAATAGCAGCTCGAGTCATAAATTGCAGTTTTGTGAGAATATATGAATGCCTCCAACCTAAATCAGTTAATTAGGCCCCACTTACACGCTTTTGTGAATTTGGGACTGGTTCATGTGGGGTTAGTCAAGAGGTCTCCTGGAGCATGTTGTTCTTTAGTTCTGGGCTGTTCTCTCATCTGAGGAAAGATGTTGTTTCTCTTGCCTAGTGCAGTGCTGCACAGGAAATTTCTTCACACAAGTGAATTGTGGACCACATTCAGGTATGGGCTTGGGAGTGTCAGCAAAATCGTTATAGACATAGTGATCTTACTTATGTCTGTTCTCACAACTGATTTGGCGAAATAAGAATAGAGAAGAAATAGTTCTTAGTAGATAGTACTAAGGCCCCTACATCTCCAAAGTAGTCAGGGTTTATTTCAGATTAGGTAGCCTGAACTGAGTATGTTTGGTTGGAAGCTGCCTGAAGGATAAGTTATTTGTTTCAAACCCTTGTGTTCTCCCCAGATGTGGGAACACATTTGACAACTACTTGGAATGGAGCTTTGGGTTTAATGTGGTAGGAAAAGAACTTGATTTATATTCACCAAAACTGGTGCAAACTGACACTGTTGTGTGATAAGCTGGACCAGTCATGGGACTGAATTCGAAGCTATACTGTACTGAAACTCGAATGCACATCCAGCTTCTATAAACAGTTGGGCTGCTAGAGGAGACTTGATTGATACAATTGTATATCTGCTACCAAGGAAGACTGATCAGTCTTTACTTATGGTTGTTTTCTAATTCTACTGAAAAACAAGGCCAGAAAAATAGGATTAAACTGTCTTGGGTTGTTTTGATGAAACTTAAAACTAGGCAGTGTATGCGTGTGCTGGTGGTTATGCTGGAAGAAAGGTGAACTTGAGTGAGTGTACCATGGCAAGCAGCTGGAGATAATAATGTTTTAAGTTTGAAAAGCATATCTGATTGTGTCCTTGTTTGCACAGCAACCTACCCTGTTCCCTTCAAGTGTGACTTACAAAAATATGCTTCAGTTGTTTTATTATCAGAATTGTACATGGACTAAAAAGTGAATACTCTATTTTGGATAAGAAATTCCTGGAAACAGCACTTCCCTCCTCAGCACGACTATTTTTCAAGAACTTCTGATATGTGAAGTTTGATACATCTTTCAGGGGAAAAGAGAGAGTAAAGGCAGAATATGCAAGTTTAATGGGCAGTAGATGGGTGAGACACTGGGTTGTGAAAAACTCTGATGAGGTTCATGGGCAGCACTGTGGCACTGCTTACTTAGCCCATCTTAGCCTTCCAGTTTTTATTGTAGCTGGATGCCACCTGGGAATGCCTTTTCTTCATCTGTTATTCTAGCTAATCTCTATGACTAAAAAAAAATTGCATTTTTTATGTGAGAAAGAGAGCTTGGTGTAACAGATGTAAACCTAACTCTTTCTCTCCTCCAACTCCCTCGCACTGGTGGAGAGAGAGAGAATTGTCATTTAGTTCCAGCTTTCAAGTTTGTTCTTTTTCAAAACTTGCCTTTGCTCCCGTTTGTGGTTGTGCCGACTGATATTTTTAAAGAAAACTTTGAAGTTTACGTGTCCTCAAAGACACATAGGTTGATTTTTATTGAAGGCAAATGACTGTTGTCTTGCTCATGTCTTGGTTTCTTCTGGGATTAGGAGGGAGGAAGGATGAATTACGTTTTGAGTATAGTCTGTGAATGTTTCTTTTAAAACAATACAAGAAGCTCTCCAGATAATTTCTGTTGCATTCCACAGAGAAATGCTTTTAAGGCAGTACTTAAAAAGCAATGATTACAGGAAATTATATGCTTTTCTCCATGTCTTGACAAATATGGACATACTCCATGGAAGTGTATTTCTCCTACAGACATAAGATTATTAGCACTGCAAGAAATAAGTCTTAATTAGAATGAGTAATAACAAGAAAAAAAAGATGTTGAAGGAAGAGATTTTTTGTTCAATTTGTCATTTGCTTTACTTGTATTCAGCCTTTTTTTTTTTTTTTCTTTCAGTAGATGCCTGAGAAGTTGCAGCTAGAAGCATAACTTGTCCTTGAGAGCTGGCACTGTTTCTATCCTGTTCTTTCTGATTCTGTGTAGTTAGTATAGGGTTTTTAATTGCTAAGGTTGGGAATAGCATCTTAGGGATGAATAAAAAAGCTACAAGTTATGCTTACTGTACCAAATGAGAATTTGGCCATTTTTAGAGCATTTTATATAGGCCACAGCTTATTAAAAAAGCTATTTTAGGTGCTGTTACATTTTACATACTGTGGGGTTTTTTGTCTTTAAACCAGGCTGTCCTAGTTACTGAGTTAGACTGCTT
>NW_009952694.1:2759820-2792018 GCF_000747805.2 Chaetura pelagica
GAAAGAGTGACTGTGTTTAAAAATAGCCTAAATACTTTGTACAGTATGAAACTTTATGGGAAATCTGAAGTGTTGAGAAAGGATAGGCCTATTAGCAAGTGTTTTGTTATGAAATGTGGAATCTCCCACCTCCAGTGATGTAAATTTTCAACTGGAAAGCCATGAGATTTTATCCTAAAACGTCTTTTTCAGTACTGCATATTCCTTAATCTGTATGCTGTTTAAGGCAATGAGGAAAAAGTTCTGTAAGTAGGGAACTAAAGATATTTCAGGACTCAGAACATCTTCATAGTTTTATGAATCTTCATGGAGACAGAATAAAGGGGAAACAATTGAAGAATGACTTAGCACGTGAGCTGTCATTCAGTGTAAATGACAGGTAGATGTAGACTTCTAGACAGAAAGTCAAAGACTTTTGAGTATATGTGTAGCTGAGGGAGACTGGAGAGATATGTGTTATTTCAGGGTCTACAGGAGAGTCAGCAGTGCCCTCATATGCCAACACATAGATTCCTTGCAACTCAAGTTTAAAATGTAGAATGCAGTCCCCTTCCCCTCCAACAGTGAGTGTTGCACTGATCCTCAGCCAGGATTCCAGTTCTGATCTCTTTTCTTTCGTTTGTAGTACGGAAATATACACAAACAATAAAGGCAGTGTTAAATTAAGGAAAAGCTTCTGAGAGAATTCCTTACTAAAACATAGAACAAAAAGCATCGCTGAACACATCTGAAATGTGTTTGAGTTTGAGAATAAAGTGGGAGAACTATTGGTATCCCAGTGTTTGTTGCTGCCTGGCTTTACAGGGAAGTGCCTTCAAATTTTAAAGAAGCTTTATATTTATAGCACATAAATGCTTTAGACATCTTTGAGTTACATGATTGCCACATTCCTTAAACCTGACCGAGCTGAAAGTTGCCCAGTCAATTTTGGCTTGAGTATTACATCAGACAGCCAAATAAAACTTTGGTCTTTAATCTGATGTTTAGCCTTATTCTGGGATTCAGGATCTGCCTTACTTTGAGAACAATATTTTTAAATAAAATAGTATCTCTCAACAGCCTGATGCTCTCTTCCCCCGTGCTCCCCAGTGTGCTAAGGATTCAGTGTATTCTTTTGAAGGTCTGTTTTTAAATTTGCTCACGCTGCTTTCAAATACTTCAGTTTTCACCATGTTTTAAAACTTAGTACACACTGTCCTTTTTGGTTGTATTAACTGTAATGTGACAAAAGGCAGTATGTTTTTGATTTGGACTTACAGGTACCATTGTAGTACAGATTAATACCACTCCACTGCCCGCTAGTTTTTGTATCTAGGCAGAGAGGGCTGGTGTAGATTTTTTTCTTAAAAGCTTGTGATGATTTCAGGAAGAAACTATGTGCAGGAAACTTCATGTATTCAGAATGGAAGATCTGAGTTAATCAGATCGTCTAAAGTAGCTATGCTGGCCCTGAATCTACTCCTTTCACCTCATCATCTTTGCCAATTGCCATACTCTTTTGCAAAGCAGTAAGGATGAAACCTTGCATGCTGCTTTCTGTAGTTGGTGTAGAAGACAGGGTAAAGCAGTTAGGTGTGTCTGTTGGAAGTGTGAGTGAGGGAGAAGCAAAAGGCTCAGAGCTGTTTATGGTCTAGAAGAACGAGCCCAGGCTCTCTCTCTCCTTGGTTCAGGATACTACTTTGCCTTTCCGTAAGGAGTTAGGATTTTTCTTGACAGAAAGTAGCTGAGAGAGTAGCTGCTTAGATGGATAAGGCCTCCTCCCTTATCTCCAACACCTGGCCTGTTTGCACCAGTTCAGCCCCACTTCCTGACTGCATGTCCATCCCTTCTTTTGCATGTCTTCCAGAGGTTGATAATTAGTCAGTTCTGCCTGACCTGTAGAGAGCTAGCTCCTGGAGATACTGCTGCTATAAAGCACTTTCAGGGCATTTCTAACTTCTTCTTCTGGGAAGGATGGGAAAGAGTCAAGAATTTTGTAGCTCAATTTTTCTGTTTGCTAGTTGAAGAAAAGGCAGTGGAAGTAAAAATTGATGTTTAGTAACATCAAATGTCTCTATGGCAACTGGAAACATTTCTTGCCAAAAAGGGGGCATTTGTTTTACTTTACAGTTATGTTAACTAGGTAAATTAAGAAAAAAATTCAGAAATATACATTAAAAGAAAAACTGTGGAAAGCGTTCAGTGTTATTATTCTTGCTGCATAAAAGCATGTAAAATCAAGCTTCTGCAGAATTCTAGCTTTTGGAGGTTAACAAGTATTTTATTAGAAATGCAGTAATTTTAAATGGACATTAAGAAGAAGTACATCTATTTCTACAGTAATATTTTAGCTCCAAAGAACTCTCCTAATTGAACAGGGTGAAGACTGTTTTCAAAAACAAGTGTTACTTTTTTTTTTTTTTATGGATATTTATGAAACATAACCTTAAATTTCATATGAAAAATGTAGCATTGAACTGTGCTTGCTTTGCAGGGATTGCTTTTGCTTATACTAACTCAGGGTACACTTGAATTTTCAGTGGTAGCTAATAACTCTTCATGCTTATTGAGGCCTTTTCTTTTGCTTCATGAATTCTTAGGTACACTTTGTATTACCATGAACTCCAGACTCTTAAGTCTTAGAATGATGTTGTTTCCTGTTTTGAGGAAGGGGTTTCTTCTAGAGTTAGATCTAAGTTTCTTACTTTGTAGTTTATATGGCAAATTATTTCTCATATACTGCTATAAGATAAAAATAATACTAATATAATGGATAATCTATTCATGCCTAAAATTCAGGCTTTCTTCAAATTTGTTAGAAACACAATATCCAGTTCATTTGATGATATATTGGATTGTTCAAAATAAATAACCTTTTTTTTATTCTTAGAAATGGATGATGAGGACTGTGAAAGAAGAAGAATGGAATGTTTAGATGAAATGTCCAATCTTGAAAAGCAATTTACAGACCTTAAAGATCAGTAAGTATTTTCATGTTTTAAGTGCTTCATTGGAGGAGCCATTCTATGGGAGGATCATGTGCATCTGGTGTTTCTTGTCTTTCATGTATGTGGATGCTACTTTTGGAGAATAATAAGGTTTGGAAGTTCAGAAATTATTTGCACGCAGTTGCTCCAGAATTCTATTTATTTATTTATTTATATTCTAGTTTTGAAGTGTTGTTGCATCAAAATTCTTAGAAGAACCAAGGAATTGTGATTTTAGGAAAATTTGTATTTTTATTTATTTACTCAAGATACTTCTCATCATTTTATATACATGGGACAGACTCATGCACTCTCTTTGTTAAGTAGGAAATCAGGGTTTGTTTTTGCAGGGTATCATAGCACATTTTATAATTGATAGCAATTAAATTTTTTTGTGGTAACTGCAAACCAGACACCAGTGCTAGAAAAAATGAAAATGTTACCTCCTCTCTGCCTGTACTTTGCTATAATATCTACCTGAGTTTGCTTTAAAATAAAATACGTATTTTTTTGTTTATATTATTTTAAGACTTTACAAAGAAAGATTAAGCCAAGTGGATGCAAAGCTACAAGAGGTCATAGCTGGAAAAGCACCTGAATATTTAGAACCATTGGCAGCTTTACAAGAAAATATGCAAATCCGAACCAAGGTGGCAGGTAGGCATGTAAAACGAGTATTGTTGTTTCAACAGTATAAACTTGCTCTGTGTTTTAAGGTCTTTTTTTTTTTTTTAATCTTTAGAATAGTAAAAGGATGAGAGGAAATGGCCTGAAGCTACACCAGTGGAGGTTTAAACTGGATATTAGAAACTCTTTACAGAAAGAGTGGTTGGACAGTGGAACAGGGAGGTTGGGGAGTCACCGTCCCCAGAAGTATTTAAAAGAATCGTAGATACAGTGCTTAGTGACATGATTTAAGCACTCAATGGGTAAATTAGGTTATGGTAGGTGGTTTTAGGTTGTGGTTGAACTTGATCATCTTCAAGGTCCCTTCCAACCATGATGATTCTATGACTGTTTTAAAAGTTGGAAATATTGTGGCATGGGTTGAAATGTAAAATATTTTTTGAAGTCAAAATGAATGGGTTGCTTATCTTGTTGCAGAAGTTGCCTGATAACATCACACTAAAAAATACATCTCTTTTTTTCATTTAATGGCTGGCTGTTTTTGTGTAGTAAACACAAAATTACTGAATTAAAACCAGTAACTGTTAGTCAGAAGATCTGGGGTCATGTCTATATACTGGCCACTGTTGAAATGAAGATATATGTAGGTGCTATCTCATGAAGTGGTTGCCAGATCATAGAACCATAGGAGGTTGGAAGTGACTTCTGAAGATCATCAAGTCCAACCCCTCTATTGTATTTTTCCTGCTTTTCTAATCTGTTTCTGTTCTACTCTTCTGCTCCCATTCTCATATTCCATCTGGGGGAAGATGAAAACTTGTTTTATTTAAGCTGCATTTTAATTATTAAAACTGATGTTTGGAAAGTTTTTTATGCTCATAGAAGCAGTCAAGGCATTTTATGTTCTGGGATACTACCATGTATTCCAATGGAACAGTGCTATTATAAGAAGAAAAAGTTTGGTACTACAGTATTGTAAATTCTTTTTATGTTACAGCTCGAATCCTTTGGGAGTAACTCAGCTGTCTAAGGATTACCTAGCACAGGCTGTCAAAGAGCCAAAAGTCACGATCTCTCTGGACAGAGAAGCTGTGCCAGAGTCTTTTCTAGGGAATTCTGCAGAAGCATGGTGCAGACAAACTGAAAAATGGAAAACCTGCTTATACTTTTCATAACACTAGTACTACTTCAGTGCTACTCAGTATGTCTTCATTGGTAGTTATGTCTTCAGGCTATGAAGAGAATTTGAAATCTTTTGGTCTATTGCATTTCTCTCCCTCCTGGTCTTCTTCATAATGATTTTCCTCAGCTGGTGACCCAGAATTTCTGGGATGTAAGATCTTAACCCGAATTTATTTGACTAGTCCCAAGTAGCCCACTTGGGCTTCATAGAAGGTTTGCAGGTGAACTTGCAGAAAGTTTGATATGAAAGCGATCTTAATCCAGGCTTTTGATTTTCAGTTTCAAATGTAGCTGGCTGGCTGTGCTTTCATGTAGGAGGGTATTAGATAGGAAGAATGTTACAGATTCTCCTGATTTGTCTTAAGCAGTGCTGAAGATCCATGTTCCCATGTAAAAAGAGCCAAGGGTAAAAACTACAATGTTTCCTTGAAGCTGAAATTAGAAATCAGGATTGGTTTTGGTTGTTTTTGTTTGTTTTTTTTCCTTTTATCCCCAACTGAGTGAGACTGATAAAATGATCCCAGACAAAGCAGGAAACTGCAGAATAGGCTTATTTGCTCTGACTGCTTGAGAGCCTTGACAGAAGTGGGTAGTGGCAGGACTTGAGCTCCAGCATGTAACCCCTAAGGACCTACTTTTAGGGAAGGAAGTGGTGGGGAAAAAAAAAAGCTAAATTTTGTTTGGCTAAACTATGGATGTAATTACATCTGTGGTAGAAAAGAAACTCCTGTTCCTCTGCTCTCAGAGGGGCTGAGCACTGCTCACACAAAATTGGATCTTAACTAGTTCAACAATTCAGAAATGCAGCCATTTCTTCTAGAAGTATTCATACCTATACGACTCAATATTAGACAAATAAACAGTGATTATAAATTGGTAGATCTAGATATGTCAGTCGCTGTAAATATAAAAAAAACCCCAGCATAACATGCTGATGTAGGAAAAGAACATGTTGAATTCTAGATCAAAAGTGACTTTACAGTGGAAAGATGATTGACACAATACTTTGTGGTTTGTTTTTCAGAGGAATTGCCAATAACAGTGTTGTTCCTCTTGTACTGTATTGATTTATAGTAACTGAATTATGAGGAAAGTTGGTTTTGGGAGTACTTCATGAATTTGAAAACTGAGAATATCCAGGATAATTTGGTCAGAAATGTGAAATAGACCTATTTTGGAAAGTTAGCATGACTGCTGGTGTAATTTATTGAATGATAGGGGGAAAAAAAATTTTCCTTGGGTCATCAGAATTAAGAAATTACTTGTTCTTAGTTTCACTCTGTGAAGCAGCCAGCCACTCTTAAGTGCCTAATGTGTTATACCTGAATTTTACAGCATGTACATGTTTTGGAACTCACAGACAGTCTTAAAAGATAATTCTGAATTCAGGTATTAGCTAAAGAAAGTAATATTGCTGTAATTTGTTTAATTACAGGAATCTATAGAGAGCTTTGTCTGGAATCTGTGAAGAACAAATACGAGTGTGAAATTCAAGCCTCTCGACAGCATTGTGAGGTTGTGCCAGCTATTTTACATCTATAGCTAATCTCATCTAACTTTATTGTGTGTCATGTTTTCCAAGTTCAGCACATGTTTTGATTATTGCTGTTATGTGCTATTTGAATGCAATTGCCTTGTAATGTTTAAGGCTATGTAAGTGTTATTCAAAGCATGTAAAAATTAATTTTATGTTAGTTTGGCTTTGCATGTAAATATAGCTAAGGTTTCTTATTTTTCATTAACAGGTTCTTATTAGTAGATTTCCACATGATTTTTTTTTACCTTTGTTATAAAAAGATTACCATGAACAGTAACTAAAATGTCTGACATAATTTTAGAAAAAAAGCACCTTACATTTTAATAACAACAACAACAATAATAACAATAATAATGCATTTTTAAGATGTCCTGGACAGCTAGTGATAGAGTAGTTATTTCAAAAGCAGTTTCAGAAAATGTAACATACAGAATTAGATACTGTAATACATACAGAAAATGTATTTCTTCCTGTAACATAAACATGCCTGTTTAGGCATTTATGTACTGGATACTGTAGTACAGATACTCAAGTATGTGTATGTCCAGTGCTGTAACATAGCTGCTTAGATCCTGAGGTTTGGATCAGAGTACTCCTCAGCCCCCTGTTGCAGTTGATTAAAGGTGTTTTCTTCAGAGTGGTTCACCATATTCCTGAAGTTCATACTACTGTACCAATAATGCAAGAATGTGTGTGCATACTTTAAAAACAATTCCACTATCTTGATGCCTTGGGAAAGAACAAGGTATAACGAAGGACTACTTTTTAGTGACTGTCTTCGCTACTGTGAATACTCCTGAGGTTAGACAGAATCCTGTAAGACTTGCAGGGTTTCTCGTCCGTCATTGAATTATTTGTTTTGGCTATATATTATATCCACTCTTCAAGGTGGTCCTTGTCCCTTGCTTTGGTATTATGTTTCTGAAACCTTCAGATTTCAAATGTTCACCATGCAATAATGGTCTCTCAGGGGAAAAACTCTTTAAAGCCAGCAGTGCTGCTTGTAGAATAACTGTTCCACTGAAATGTAACCATTCAGCAAGAATGTCTTCTGAGGCCTATAACAGCTTTTCATACCATTTTTGTCACCAAGTGCTTGAATAAAAACACGTCTAAACAAAAAGCCTGTTTAATTTTAAAACTGAATTTTAGAATTGTCTCTGAACCGATAACACTCAGTTGGCATTTCAGGCATATGGAAGAGGCTTCTGACTTTTCAGTTCAACTGAGAAATTTTTTAATAATTAGATATTGAAAAATATATAAATATATGAAAGGAGATCTTTTGGAATTTAAATACTTTGTATCTTAAACATGACAGCTGTTTAGTGGAACAGGATTCTTTGTTTTCATCTATTCCTCAACTATTTTACTTCACTCGAGCATATGATCTTGAACACGAGTAAAGGTACGTTATGTATGTTAACTATGGAAGTTTGTGTGCTGTGCTATGGGCAGGAGCAGTTGAGGTGCAGACACAGGCTGATTGGATTGCAACTGCTGGCAGACACGGTAGCAAGTAGCTAGATGCAGCGACTTGTACTGCTTAAGATGGTTTTTTTTCAGTGAGGAATTCCAAGCACTCTGTTTTCCATAGTTGATAAAGATGTTTTTCAGTGAAAATGAACTTGAAAATGTAACAGTCAGCTGTATTTCATATTCGTATAGGAGATGTGCAAGCTTATGAAAGAGTAGTAGATTATTCCTTAAGGCTTGGAAGTCAGGTTAATTCCAAGTTAATGGTTTAGAGAGTTTAGTGTTTTTTGATGCTGCCTTCAAAAGGGTAACTGATCTATGTAGATACTGTGCAATTTTGATACCAGCCCTAGTGGACTGTGTTTGAGAAGAGTTTACTACAAAGTTTATTTTCTTGTTCTGAAACACTTACAGATGGAAGAGTGTATGGGCTGCACAAAATGCTGTAGAAAGTTCACATCAGAGTGTGGTTTTGTTTGGTTTTGTATATACGAAGTGCTAATGATACACTAACATCACAGGTGTTGTTTTGATCTGTGTGGCTGAGAAAGTGCCTTTTAAAAGGACAAGCTAGCTAACTTTTCTAAAGCAGTACTTTAAAAGTGTTTCTCACAGCTTTAAGGTAGACAATTTTGCTTTTGTAACTATCTCAATTATTTTATGTGCTGAATAAATTATTTTTTCTGTGGGAAGGTATTTTTCAGATCTATGAAAATAGACAGTTATAAATACTATGGTAATAGATGATAATTCTCTATAAATGACTGCAAGTTTGTTAGTGCTGGAGGCAGCTTAATAACAAGCTTTCCTTGAAAAGCATTAGCTTTTCTCATCTAAAATGAAAGCTGGTGTAGAGATCACTACTTTACAGTTATTGATTGTGAATAAATTTTTGCTATCTAAAAGGAAAATACTGTATTTCTGCCAAATACAAACAGTTATTCTGGAGATCTAGCTGCATGCTTTTATATACTTAGTTATTCTTGGTACTGATAATTGATAGCTGTATTTACATTTATGAGCATGCTGTCTTTAGGAGCTAGGATCTCATGCCAAGAAAATGGAGAGAGGGAAATGTCATGCTATGGGTTTGGAAAATTTTTCATCTGAAGCCACTCTTAACTTCCTTCTGCTGAGGCTTTAAATTGTTGTAATATATATTTAGATGATAGAGATTAGTAATGTAAAAATGTATAATTTCTTGCTTTTTAGAGTGAAAAACTTCTGTTGTATGATACTGTACAAAGTGAACTAGAAGAGAAGATAAGAAGACTTGAAGAAGACAGGCATAGCATTGACATTACCTCAGGTGGATAGAAATTCAAAGTTGTTGGGGTTTTATTGTTTGGTTTGTGGTTTCTTTGGGTTTTTTTGTTTTGTTTTGTTTTTTTAGATCTTCTGGTAGCTACTGATGAGCTGACTCTACATATATGATGTCTGGTGAGTTTCAGGTTGTCCAGTAGAGTGCTATTCAGCTGTAGACTTTAGGCAGCGGGTTCAATTTAAGCTTAAAACAGATTTTGGTCTGGTAGTTGTTGGCTTGTGTGTTTTGAGCGTATTCATCTATGACTACATAATCATGTAACACTTTAATTCTGTTCCAAAACAATGTCTCACCAGAATCTGTGTTATTTTTCTTTTTTGTACAATGTTTTTTGCTGTAAAATGAGCTAAACATGTAAATGTTTCTGATTCATAGCATGTTCTTCCTATGTCTTTTCAGAATTATGGAATGATGAGCTACAGTCCAGGAAGAAAAGGAAGGATCCATTTAGTCCAGATAAGAAGAAACCTGTTGTTGTATCAGATATCCTTTTACTGAAATAATTTTTCATAGTATTTACATAGTATTTTTACAGGTAGTCTTCTGACATATGTCATTAATAACAAGTTGAATTGATAATGCATTCCCAAAATTGATTTTTGCCTGGCTGATGTTATTCTAATTCAGGTTAGAGAGGCCATATTTACACATCCTATTCTCTTATCTAACTACTAGTTTCATATAGAGCATATTTCAAATTTTAAATTTTTTAACTCTTCAAAAAATACAGCTACCAGGCAAAACCAGAAAAAAGTTAGGCATTGTGTTGGCAAAATGTAACTTGACTTGTGTAACTTGTGTATAGCTTTGCTTCTCATACTGGGAAACCTTTACCTCAATGTATTATTTCCTAACAGTTCCATAGACTTTAGAACCCTCTTGGATTGAAAGTTTAAAATTCCAATAATAGAGACAACTGGTGGGGAGGAGTTTGTGCTTTTGGGGTTCCTGTTGACAAACATGCAGTGCAGCTGGAAGTTTTTAAGGTGTAACACCTAAAAGACAGTATAATCTTTTTGCAGAGGAAGGAGATGCCTTTGCAAACTAAATGGTCTCTCTACTCTTGCTCCCAGCCTAACATTTTTATAGCATAGAGATGTGATGGCTTAGAAGTTGCTGGAATCATGGAGACTACCTAAAAGAGACCAGCTTCTAAGTATTGACATTACATGGTATAAAGACCATTCTTTCTTGCCAATCCACTGAGAAGTTTTGTAATGTTAGGAGAAGGTGAAAATTAAGAGGTTTATGAAAAAACTGTCATCACTGGGACACCCTCCTTCAGGATGGTTGATTTACTGGAACCCATCCCAGATCTCTGAAGTGTGATTTCTAAAGCGTACTTCTAGTTAGTATAATTCAAAGATGCTTTTGTTTTTTGCTGAGCTTTCACTTTACATAGGTATTCTTTGTGTAAAAGATTGGCAAAACAGAGCTATTAATATCTTTCTACAAATATTAGAATATTTTTATTGTTGCTGCTTAGAAAAGTTTTCCCTAACTTTTCCACGCCCCTATATAGTTTATATGTTACAAGACCTTGATATACTTGAAGACTGGACAACAATAAGGAAGGTAGGATGAAAGGATGAATGGCAGTGGCTGTGGGTTTTGTTTGTGTTCTTGGCTAGTCCTTTTGCCTCTTAAAAATAAGTAGATGTGTTTCTTACATTATCAAAACTCTAAAAATATTTTTATTTCTTCGATAGTCAGCTAATCATTGCAGTTCAAGCTACGCTATTTCTACTTTTCTGATTCAACTCAAATCATGCAAAAGAATCTAATAAAGTGGTGGAAGAGGGTATCTCTAAAATAGGTAGTCCATAATTTTTCATGATAAAGTCAGCATAAAGCCTTTCTTATAGTGCAGTTTAATTGGGTAGAAACTATGATAGGATAGGTTGATAGGGTTTTTTTTTTTAAATGAAGATTCTTTTAAAATATATTATATAGTATATTTTCACATAGTAAATAGTTAATTTTATGAAGATTTCTATGCTTTAACCTCTCCTCATATCTTTAAAAATATGAAGTAATATATGTCCTTTTCCCAGATTATAAGAGAATCAGGGTTTTCAGGAACAGAAATTTGTTTGACCAATTGATGTATTTGAAAAAGTAAATCCAGCTTTTAAATGCAGAGTGCCTTTTTCACATGTTCTTGTATTGTGAAAGTAGCTGTAATGCAGTCAGAAAATTTCCCCTAGTACCGCAGTGCTTCCCAGCTTATGGAATAGCTAGTTATGCAAATTCAAAAATCTGGTGGGAAACAGCTGTAAGTCAGTTTCCATTCTGCCTTATACTTGTACGTATTTATTGAATGTCCTGGTTTGAGCCAGGATGAAGCCAATTTTCTTTTTACAGATTTTTTTTTTTCTTCAGTGAATTGTCTTTGAGGTGCACACTTGCTGAAAGTAGCAGTAAATTTTCCAGCTGGTGGCTTGATAACACCTGAATTGTTGTTACTGGTTTAATTGCTGATCCTGAGTCAAACCATGATAATAATCAAGGAGTAAAATGTGATGCCTACTTGTCAGACTTTTCCTGTTGCATCAAAGGAACAGACACAAAATAGCTTTCCTTCAGTTTCTTTCCTGTACAGTAACATGATTTTAAACAATAGCAACAAACCCAATATCTACCAGGGATCTTGCCTTTTCAGAAATAATCTTAAGCAAGCAAGCAAGCAACCAACCAAGGCACCCCAAAAAACTCTTAGAGGGGTTTTTTTAAGTCTGCTTTTAATACAACACGTGATCTAGAGTTTGCATGAGAGAAAATGTTTGAGCTTATGAGTATAACATATAAATCAAGAGTAGGTTGTTCATACAGGATTTTGTTTTTCAGAATGAGATAATGTAATTTAATATTTTTTGATAGAATTACATAACAGCCATTTAGAGGGATTAATTTAGGAAATGTCTTGAGTTATTTGAAATCAAAACTTATTAAAGGAGGTGATTTTCTTTTCATCCTCAAAATGCTCTTTTATTTACTTACTGAGTCACCACTGAACACACTTTTATTTTAGGTTTGTTCTCATTGTGGTTTTTGCATGTAAAAGCAAGTATATGGAGCTATACTGCACATAACTTCACAGTTAAAGCTGGCAATTAAGAAGAAAAGACTATGCTTGCTGACTGACTTAATTTTCTTTTGTGTTTCAAGGCAATGGCTACACTGGGACCACACAGAGTAAAGCCAGAACGTAAGTAAACATTGTCTGGTTTCACAAGACAGAACGTGCTGTGTGCAGCAATGCAAAAGGCATCTAGGCACATTGTATTTATTTTAGCCTAGGTGTAGTGATGGAGGATGGGGTGAGATAGCTGGAAGATCTGGCTTTTGTCTTTCTCATGTGCTGGTACTTGTAGCTCAATTGCCAATGCTTGTGTTAATAATTCCCAATTAATATTGAAAAGCTATGCCAATGTTTACACAAGATGAGGCAGGAAACTGAGAGTATCTGGACCTTAGGAGTTCCTTCTAAAGGATGCTCACATTCACTGCAAGCTACAACCCTGAAAAGGCAGAGCTATGGGAAAGGAGTGATAACTCTTATTTGGCACCAAGGTGAGAAGCACATTAATGCCAGGTAAAAAGAAATGCTTGGAGGTGGTGAGTAAGGAGGAAAAGGGAGAGGAGGCAAGCAGATGATGTATTTCTTCAGTGATCTATTACTACTTGCATGGTAATATCCTGATGAAGAGGTTTCAAGTTTTGCCATTGGAAGTCTTCTCTATACCACATCACTTGATTTGTGAAAATTCCTATCACAGATATGAAGGTTATGTGGAAGATAGCCTCTATCTGCAAATGGAAGTGAAACTTAATTGATGTGACTGGGAACAAAAAAGTATCTGGCTTCCAATATTTTGCATTCTTGCAATTATGGAGAGAGGATACTTTTAATAATGGAAAAAATGTATGTTCATTATAAATAACATGATTGAAATGTATAAGAACACCTACCTGACTTCTGCCAAGTCATTGTTAAATGACTTTTTGTGATCATTTTAGCACCTGTCAAATTAGAAAAGCATCTACATAGTGCTAGATCTGAAGATGGAAGACTCTATTATGATGGAGAGTGGTATGGACGTGGACAGACGATATGCATTGATAAGAAAGATGAATGTCCTACAAGGTAAAGATTACTCAGTTTCTGCAGCTCTGTACGTTCATGTTAAGCAATAGATAGGATGATAGCATTCAAGAATAAAGCTTATTTGAAAATAACAGCCAACTCAGTAACATTTATTATTTCACCTTGGAAGACAGGCATTATCCAAGAAAGTTGAGTGCTGAACTTCTGAGAGAGGCTAGTTAAGGTTGGACTTCACTGAAGGTAATGAGATGATTGTCAAGTTAGGATCTCACTAACATTTTAAACTCTTACTAGTTTCTGAATGGCCTTTCAATAAGTGTTTTTTAGTATCTTGCTATTTGATTGCTTTGAGAATTTGATCTGCTGGCCCACTCAAAAATTCTTTATTATGGAAAAACACTTTATACCACTAAAGATAAGTGAGTTTTTTTCAGTTGATTACTGCTCTGAAAAAAAAAGAGTTGAAACTCTTTCTATGATATTTTCTTCTTTTAACAAAGGTTCTACCTGGGAACAGTCTAAATATTACAGTGTGAATTTGGTTTAATATTTAATATATCTATATGTATTTTCTCTGTATGGATAATATTTGTAAATCATAGAGTCATAGAATGGTTTGGGTTGGAAGGGACCTTAAACATCATCTAGTTCCAACCCCTCTGGGTGGGCAGGGACACCTCCCACTAGACCAGGTTGCTCCAAGCTGTCCTTGAACACTTCAAGAAGAGGGGCAACCTGTTCCAGTGCCTCACCACGCTCACACTAAAGAATTTCTTACTAATATCTCATCTAAATCTACCTTCTTCCAGTTTAAAACCCCTGTTGTATCACTGCAAACCCTTATAAAAAGCCCCTTCCTAGCTTTCCTGTAGGCCCCCTTCAGGTACTGGAATGCTGCTATAAGGTCTCTCATTAAATTCTAAAAGGTGTGTAAATTTAAAATTAAATTTATATCTTACCTTTTACTGAATGGGCCAAATCAATCTAAGCACAGTGTTGACTGATGCACGGCTCCCCAGGGAGAATTAACTTGAACTCCATACAGCATTGTAAAACTGACCGTTTCTTTTCTTCCCTGTGTGTAGTGAAAGGGAAGAGATTTTGGTGGATTTATTGTTTGTCCAGGGCTGAAACAGGAAGGTATTTTAGTAACCTATATATTCTTTCTGAAATTAAAAAAATTTCTGAATTAGTGTAGCGGAACACAGCATTTATATTGGAAAAAATAACCTTAGTATTTGGTGTCTGAAAAAAGCCAAAAGGTAATGCAGTAACAGGGCAAGCAGACAGTGGAACTCTCCCAGTTTTTAAGGATTTCAGCAACTTTTAAGGCTGCAGAGTTTCTTGGAGGGAGTTTTGTCACACTCAGTGTGTGATGGATCTTTCTTCCATTAACTGCTTTAATCTCTAGTTCTGAGCTTTTTTTGTCATCAATTTCTACTTTATTTTTTTGCTAGGTGTATGGGGAGGGGGGTTGTGTTCACTTCTTGTATTAAGGTGTTTTAAGGTTTACCACAAGGAGCATAAAAGCAGGGTTCATGTAAGAATGATTCAGTAAATCAGGCTTTGACTGTATTTCTTACAGTCTTGGTATGGCTAGCAGCTGAATACTTTTTCCGCTTTAAGTCTCAAGCTTCAATCTGTTAACTTTTTTCCAAATGCTGTGTATTCAAAAGTAATTTCTGGGTATAGTTTCTAATAGATCTGATCTTTACTGTGGGTAATCTACAGTTGTGTTTTCTGTGGGTAATGATTGCCCTTTTAAGCAATTAAAATATAGATAATAATATATAAGCTTTCTAAATTCTTCTTGTTTTTCTTCTCCTGACCTCTCTTTCCTCATTTTCTGTAGTGCCATAATTACAACAATTAACCATGATGAAGTTTGGTTTAAAAGACCAGATGGAAGCAAGTCCAAGCTATATATTTCTCAGCTACAGAAAGGAAAATATTCAATAAAGCACAACCACAACTGACCCTTGCTAATCAGATACGAAACAAGTGGTATTGCCATAATTGATGTGCCATGGGCTGAAAGTTGTATTTAAGTGTTTTGTATTCTGTATAAACTTACACCAGTATCTGATGTGCATTTGTAGTGCTGTATGTAAACTTCATATGGATGGCCTTCAGAAACCTGAGGATGTTAAATCATGTTGACATTTTACCTCTAAATTTGGTCCAGTGCCTAAGATATGAAGTATACTCTCTTCCATTACAATTGCTCTGAACTCTCATATTTGTAAAATAAAAAAATAAAATAACAATAATTAAAAGATTCATTTTTCACATTAGTGACCAGTTGGCGTGATAAAAACGATAACCATGATTACCAGCAACTCACTTCATTTTCAGTGAATATGTCATGCTTCTCTTGTGGATGTAAATTTAGCTTGTTTAGCAGTTGGTTCTGAATAGATTGTAACACACGTGAACATTCTTTTATCCAAAGTGGACCGATTTATTAAAATTATTGCCCTCAACAGCTCTGGTAGTTCTGACTGTGTTATATTTTGTAAGATTTACTGTATTGCTTGAACTGAGACAAAGCCAATATATTGAGCTACACTTTTTGAGGAGCGCTTCTTTAGTTTAGGAACCTATTATATAGTAAATAAATAGTTGATTTCTTTTTCATCTTCACCATATTGCCAGCAAAATTTATGCATAAAGTAGTCGCTCTGACCTGTGTTCTGTGTAGCCCACGAAGAACAGCTGTAGGGTGGTTATGTAAATACTATTGCATGCTCTGCTCATTTGGTCCACAGTTGTATGAATTACTATTCATCTTTTTCTCGAAAGGAAAATATTTCCCCAGAAATCATATATCTGGGAAAATGACACTGACTTTTCCCCCAAACATGATTTTCCAGATTTTGGAACCCTATTTCATCTTATCATACATCAGAATTATTTCATGCAGCTTAGAAAGTTGAATTTCTCTTCAATCTTGCTATTTAAGCCACGGAGAAAATCATTGATGTTACTGTGATGTGCTTGGAGCGTCTAGAATGATAGATGGGATTGCTGAAGAATTACTAATGCGTTGGTTATGTGCACTTTAATCTCCACTTATGATGATTCTTCTTGGAGAAAGAAAGCATCCATTTGCTTTAAATGATCACAGCAAATAAGTGTTTTTATTGTAACATATAAATGTTTTATTCCTGTATTCGTTGTCTCTTCTAGTGCAGGGTGGTACCTACTTTCCAAATGCCAAATGAGTTTCAGTTGAGTGATGCTTTTCTACAATTGTATGACGTTATTAATCAAATGTACATAAAATATCAATTGACATGCTAGCTTTTAATAATATGAACTGTATGTATACAGTTGTTTGATAAACATTTTGTAATAAAATATTTGTATTTTTTAAATTAGTGTATTAATAAATCTGTGGTAGTGAACATCTTTTTACGTTGTTTTGCTCTTTGGTTTTCTTGTCTTGTTGAACTTGCTGGTACACCAAAAGCTAAGGGGAAATCTATTTAAGTTTTCAGAATGCCTAGATTTTTCTTAAGACCTTTGACTTGCACTCTTTTTCTTTCGAGTTTTGAGAGTTTGTATGTACAGATTTTGGTTTTTTTGTGTTTGTGATTTTTTTTTTTCTGTAATGTTTTATGGTAGCATTATTCTGCATTGTTAATATATCAAATGTAAGCTGTGTTAAGAATCCCTTTACTACTGATGTGCTTTAAATAATTTGTATTTAAGGAATGCTGGGCACCCTGAACTGCTTCTGCAGTTTACCCCTTTCCTCTTTTCTCTCCTATGTTCTGCACCTCTCTAGCTGCAATTGATTATTTATAAAGCTTTTTCTAACCAGATCTCCTTGGGTACAGAGCTTTACTTTGTGCAGCACTACAGTTTGGACTGACACTTGGTGAGTGTGGCTTCTTTATTCAGAGTAAACATAATTCATATCAACATGAGAGGTAATAAGCGTAGCAGTATTGGTTAGTGATCAAACAACGGGGATCTACCTGTTCCATTACTATTAGTCCAGGAAACTGAGTTATGGATTTCATTTTTACATGTAGTTACTTCTATGTATTGTCTCTAAATTGGAAAGATACAGATTTGATGTATGGACCCCTTGGTGGATAAGAAATTGACTGGATGGTGGTCGACGGATCAATAACCAAATGGAGACCAGTGACAAGTGGTGTTTCTCAAGGATTGGTGCTGGGACCAGTGCTATTTAACATCTTTGTCAGAGACGTGGACGGTGGAATTCAGTGCACCCTTGGTGAGTTTACTGATGACACCAAGCTGTGTGGTGTGGTTGATGATCTGGAGAGACAGGAAATCATCCAGAGCAACCTTGACAAGCTTGAGAGGTGGGCCCATGCAAACCTCATGAAGTTCAACAAAGCAAAGTGCAAGGTCGGGGCAATCCTAAGGACAAATAAAGGTTGGGCAGAGAGTGGATTGAAAACAGCCCTGAGGAGAAGGACTTGGGGGTGCTGGTTGATGAGAAGCTCACCATGAGCTGGCAGTGTGCACCTGCAGGCCAGAAACCCAGCTGTGTTCCTGGGCTGCATCCAAAGAAGTGTGACCAGCAGCTCAAGGGGGGTGATCCTCCCCCTCTACTCCACTCTTTAGGGATCCCACCTGGATAACTGTGTCCAGTTCTGGAGCCCCCATCACAGGAAGAACATGGAGCTCTTGCAGCAAGTCCAGAGGAGGGACACGAAGACCATCTGAGGGCTGGAGCACCTCTCCTATGAAGACAGGCTGAGACACTTGGAGTTGTTCAGCCTGGAGAAGACAAAGCTACAGGGAGACTCTATAGCAGCCTTCTAGTACCGGGATGAGGCCTACAGGAAAACTAGGGGGCGTCTTTTTACAAGGACAGGTAGTGAGAGGACAAGGGGTAGTGGTTTTAAACTGGAAGAGGGTAGACTTAGGTTAGATATTACGAGGAATATATAATATAATACAATATATTATCTATATATTATACATTATATAACTAATACATATATTCTAATATATAGTATAGATATTACAAAGGTCCCTTCCAGGCCAAACAATTCTATGATTCTATCTGGAAAGATATGAGGTTGTTTGTTTTTAGTAATTGGTTGTTTCATGCCTAGACAATTCATATTTGGTAAATGCTATATATCTTTTAAATATTTTATTAGTTAATGGTTTGCTTGCTCCATCATAAAATGTAAGAGGTGTCTTCAGCAGATTTTAGTCCTTTGAAGTACAGATGTTTTTAGCCTGTTATCCATTTGTTTTATCTTTTACAGTGCTAGAGTAAAGCTCGTCAAGCCTACGAATAGGATTAAGATCTGTAAAGTGCTGAAAGGAAAAAGATGTTTGGCTTATTACTTATTCTTTGAGATACAAAGGGAAGTAAATTTAAGAGTAACAGGCATTAAGTGAGAAAAATAACTTTCTGTATGTGTACAGAAAAGGCTTCTGTATCAGTAGCTGTGTTTCAGAGGAGATGCAGAGCAACCTGATCTGAAGTTATCTGATATATTTAGTTGAAATGCAATTGATTCAACCAGACAATTTCTGTCATGTGGAATTTAGCTCAGGTTTCTTGGAACAAGCAGCTCTTAAACTTTCCAAATGCACTTGGATTTGGGCACTCTGTTGCGCTGGATTCTATTGGGTTTTTTGATGTGTGTTTTTCGTTTGTTGTTTTGGGTTTTTTTGTTTTGTTTTTTCCCCTTTCCAACTTGTTAAAGTTGGCTATTTATAGTCCATGGACAAACCTTGGTTTGTATTTGTAAGCCAAGGTCTGCCTAACTAACTCACCACTCCCATCAAGTGACAACCAATGATTAAGTACTAAAATTTTCATTCATTTTGAAACTTGTGCTGTCTTTGTCCAAAAGGTTTAGTTTGCTCTGGGTGAGGTTTGTTTGTTTTGTTGTTTTTTTTTCTTTGAAGTGGAAAGAAAAAAAGTTTTGGCTTTCACCAAAACAGAGAAGTACTAACACTGCTGCCAGTTTTGCAGAGAAATTCTTCAACTATTACTGAGGAAAGAGCCTTTTTTTTTTATTTAGCTTTTTTTTTTTTTTTTTTTTTTTTTAACCTTTCTTTGGAGGGCAAGAGGAAGGTAGGGAGAAAATGTCTTCAATAGACTTTGCATTTAAATTGCCAAAATCTTCAATGCTTTTATTTGTGTCAGGTTTGTTGGAGCCTTTCACATGTTAGGTTTCTGCATGTGACAGCTCTGTTCAAACACCTTTTTCTGAGTGGCCAAATCTGTCGTTCTAAAGGCACTTGATTGTTCCTAGGAAAGTTTTTTACAAGGCTCTTCTTGGTCAGGGGCATGGTTGCTATTGGAGTTAAGACCAAGTGGCCAGTATTTCACCTTGAGTACCTAAGGTACCTTAGGGGTCTGACAGGATGCTCTGGGTGATGTGCACTTGCAGGTAGCAGCGTAACTGCTCAGTGTCTGGAAATACTTCAGTGTTTCTGCAGCGTATGTGTAGGTCAGCTGCACAGTACATCTGCAGTAAATCAGCATGGGATTTGCAGTCTATGATTTAATCAAAAGCACAGCATGTATTCAGTAAGCCTGATATTTCCTGGAAATGCCAGCCTAACTGTACTTGCATGGCATTGTGTCTGCTTTTATTTCTCTGTATGGAAAATCTGGTCTTGATGGAACAGATGTGACTTTCAACTTTAAAGACTCATTTCTGTTTTTTCTGGAACAGCCAGACTGGAAAGCCAAAAAGTGATGTGCTGAGCTGACTCCTGTTTCAGCGTACTGGCTGCTGTAGACCTCATTTCTGGAAATCTAACTTTGCCAGATGTTGTATGAAGAGTTTGGATGCTGTAGCTGAGCTGAGAGGTTTGCTAGCACGCAGAGGATGTGAAGTTGGGCGTGATGGTGAATGCAGTGTTGAAGAAATTCCAGCTCCAGAATAAAAATTGGACGGTTAAATGGAATAAATGAAGTGATGAAGTGTATGTCAAACACGAGCATTTAAAATAAATAAATTGTAAGATGCCTAACTTAGCTCTAGTTACCCTGGACATTGACAGAGGCAACTTCTGATAGGAAAAAATACTGTAGATTGTTTCGTATGGCAATGGGCTCAAAAAAAGGCTTTGGAGGCAAACTTTTTATTTGGCATTTCCAAGCTTTAAAAATGCCAATATTACTCTTCCAACATGGTTTTTATGTATGAAAGAGTATAAATGTATAGGACTCAGGTCACTTAGCAAGGCAGTAATCTCAGAATACTTTAAAATCTGTTTTCAGATGTTTTAATTACAGATGTGACTTATTGTAAGATCTGACTTTTTAAAACATCTGGGTTATTTTTCTGAAGACAGTAATTTCTTTGACCAATGTGAAAAAACAGAAAGCACTCAGTGTTTAAGAGGTGATTAGCAGCAATGCAAACTTGATATCTTTTTTTTTCTTTTTTTTTTCTTCTTTTAGCTTGGCAATTCAATAGGAAAATCTTCAGACATCCCCATTGCCTCCATGAACAGAAGCAAACTGGAATAGGGCAACACAAATGAAAATAAGCTGCATTATTGCTTTGAACAGAGCACTATTAGTGCATCCTTCTTTTCGTATTAGTAAAATCAGTTGACAGGAGTGGGAACGAAATCTGCTTTCCCTCTACGGACTTGAGGCGTGTCGTGGAGGTACTTTGGCGCCTGTGTTCTGGAGACCCATGATGCTAAACGCCTGCAGGTGGCAGTAAATTCATGCTGAAGTTGCTTAATAGTTACAGAACGTTCCGTATGGATCCTGTTAGGTTTTTTCACTTGGTTTCGTTTAGTTATAGCAGTACTACGACTGTTTTTAATCCTAATGCATACTAATTAAAGGATATTTGGAAAGAACAGAGAGTTCCTGGAGTTCTAAAGAAAGATTATCTTTTGCTACTGTATCGTGAAAGAAAAATTCTATGTAAAAGCTTAGGAAGGAACAGAAATGGATTAGATACTTTGTAGTTGCTATGGAAACAAAATATGTAATTAAACAAATACATTTCAACTCTTACACTGATGAAAGAACTTAAGAAATGTTGGACAATAAATGAGTGTTTTGTACTGCAACACCAAGACAAGAAATAAACAGAGGGTTCAGGTTTATTTTCTAATGCAATTATCACCTGCTGCTTTTTTTGTGCTTGGTTAACTAAAACCAAAATAATTTTTTTTTCCTAAAGTGAATCTATAAAAAAGAATGTCAGTATTAACAATAAGTAATGCAGCAAGGACTTGCATCAATATTGTTGCCAATTCATAACATTAGTATTATATTATTGATATAATGACATGAATACAAATCTTAAGGACAAGCTTTCTTGGGGAAAAGAAAAAAGTATGAATGAAACCGTTTAATTACACTTGTTTAAAACAACTTATAATAGTTCACTTCCATATTTCTTAATCTATAAAAGAATGTTAACAGTTTCATACCCTTGCTCTATAGCTAATAAAGACAATTTCATAAGAAAAAGAATGTCTTATCAAAAGGACTTTCCTTTAATCGGAGAGAAAGTCCTGCGGGTTTAGGACGCATTTCAAACGTGCTGGCAGTTAGTGCCAGCTGCCAGGAGAGGGCACCTCCAGGTGTCTCATGACATGCTGTTTCCTTTTAAAGTTGGACTCGAGTTTTCAGAATTTTCTTTTTCTTTATTGTATCTTAAAATTTCACTGTTTAAAGGTCAGAAATGTAGTAGCGGTTGTCACTTGTCTTTCCTGGCTTAACTCTGAAGGTGACCACATTCTGCTGTTTGTAAATCCAGAAGGCACATTTCCAGGGAGAGATCTCAATGTGTGACCATGGGAGGTGGATGGAAATTGGTTGGCTTTATATTTTTCACCTCCATCTCTCTCTCCCCACTCCCCCAAAATATTATTGAGAGAGAGAGAGAGAATGATGGGGTATGATTCTTACCTTCATTGGTCAGAGTGAAGGAAATGTAGGAAGACTAAAATAAATCCTGCACTTACTTCAGTGTATGATTTCAAGTTCAGCTGATTGTGACAACACATGGCTAAAATATCAGAATCCACTCTATGCAGAAAATGTTTACCTTGGAGGTACTTTATGTGGTATATCTGCCCTGGCTTGCCAGGCTTCTATGTGGAATGAATCTGTTTTATCCTTTCTTACACTCCATATGAGCTCATTGCCTGCCTTGATTTAGCCCACCTGTTCCCAGGCTCTGCACCTCTGGGTGGAAACAACCAGAAGGAAACATCAAAAGGGGACACAAAAAGCCAGCTCTGCTGCATGGGCAAAGTGTTTCCGGTGTACCTGCTCACTCAGGACCAAACAGAATCGGAGGAAAACAGAAGGGAGAGATATAGTGAATTTCTGGGATTTTCTGGGATAGGGATTAATTTAAGACCTAGCCACCTGCCTTTTATGCCTCCAGCAACCACCTGCTTCATCCTCATGTGTGTGTCCTGCTGTGTTTGGCTATATTTACACATTTATAAAGCATCTTAACCACTAGTCCAGGAAACCAACCTTATTAAACAAATAAAGAAACCCACCCAAAACCCAGCTAGAGACGTGTATTGATTTTCCCCTTTTCTTTTTTGGGGGGTAGGAGGTGGGGGCATTAAAACACATTTAAGTCCTCCCTAAGTTAGAATGCCTACCATTGCTAAGACTTCTGAAGGCAAAATGTTTCTGGTTTTTTTTCATCAGGTAAAGTTGCTCAGAGTCTTTCATAGCTACAAAGTAAGCCTACTGTAGCTGCTTTGGCATACTTGCCTTAAGGCTTTGTAAGTCACTCCTGCAAATTCCTCGATTCTTGCTTTCAGAATCTCCCCTCTTCTATCTGAGTTACTTCAAATGCCTCCAATGGATTATCTGGTGCCCACTGCTTTCTCACTTTGCTGTGAGGCTGCAGCTGCCTGTGCTAATACAACACTGCTCACACGTAAGGAGAAGGACTTCACTATGAGCAATGTATTTAAGTGTTATCACTAGAAACTTCGTATTACGTCACAATAATGCAAAATTGTCACAACTTACCTCTCCTCTGAAATTATTAACAATATGATCCAATGGGAAATGTGCCAAAAGTAGAAGAGAGATCCCATGGCGGGGGGGGGGATCCTTGTAAACTAAGATTGATGCCTGGGGTGTGATGTAATTGTAAAATAAACTAAGGTAATCTTCACGGCTGATGGTTTCAGTCTTTGCAACTCTCAAATAGCAGAAATGCAAACCATTGCATCCTTACAACAACAGAGACGAGAGTATCATGGGGAAAATATTAAAGACACAAAGGATAAGAATAGTTTACTTCTTGCTGATAAAGAATTACAGGTTTCCTTCTAGTGTGAAATAATTTATTTCATGGGCTGTCTCCAAAATATCCAAACCACAATTGCCACCAGTAAAATACAGACCTAGTTTGTTCTCATGTAAGAAAAATGTCTATAGAATTCTTCTTCTTCTATTGTGCTTTTGACAGTGAGAGCTAAGGTTACAGTAAACCATTTGTGCTTTATTGTTTGAACCTACCTTACTGTGAGATGAAAGCACAGAGGGTAGCCATAACTTTGATTTATGTTTCTTTTCCCCAGGCTTTGTTAAAGTAAATATTGAAATAACATGGCAACATGCCTTTATTTCTAGTCTTACTGAGCCTCAAGACAAGATCAAATGGCTGTTGAGTACTTTAATTCTAAATACTCAGTACACAACCTTCAAATACATTCAAAAGAGGAAAGTCTTGTCATAACCACCATCTGGAGAGAAAGAAAAGGAAAGAGTCCAAGAAGAGTGGTAGCTGGGAAAGGTCTATGTTTTCAGCTTTCATTGAAAGAGTAAAAGACGTGGCAAAGAGTATTGAAGTTTCATCTTTTAAAATGAGCTGTATAGTACTTCTTAAATGTATTCTTAAATATCAAGGAACACCACAGGATAGTATAGCACATCCCATTTCTTTAACCGAAATAAGCTGGGATACTCACACTGACTCCATTGTGAGTCGAGGAGGGGTTTGTGCCGTACAGTGTGCAGTGCTAATTATTAATCAAAGTGAGATTGTGGCTAGATGTGAGAGATGCCAACGTGCTCAGAACATGGGCCCAAAACCTTGGGTGACCAGAGTTGAAGGTCCTATGCTGGTTATTTCTAGCCTCTTGTGGGCAGGATACAGAGCAGCAGCTGTGCAGCTGAATCCGTTCCTGGGCATGCTGGGGAATGAGACTGCAGCCCCCCTGCCTTGCTGAGTTTCATGAATACTGATGGTGCCCTAGAAATCAGAAATTTAGTGTAAACTGAAATGGTGTGGATTTTCTTTGGGTTGGTTGCTTTGCTGGCTGCTGTGTGTTATTTTTTTCTTTCCCGAACCCCGCACCACTTGTTTCTTACCTCTGTTGCCAGCCTTTCTGAAAGCTGGAAGCAGCCTGCAGAAAGCACAGGGTGTTGTCTGGTGGCAAAAGCAATTGTTCAGTATGCAAAAGACCTACATGGTAGGGATAACTATGTACTAATGTGTGTCCAATAAGCATTAATAATAACATATGCAGCAACTTCAACAAGGTGTGAAAGTGCCTGTCCCAGCAGGTCTGGGATACACACTTTCACCTCTTCAGCACCTGTCCAGATGTGGATATGTGTTTGAATCAGGGATGTTGTAGCCATCTGCAGAAGGCAATACCATCTGTGTGCTCATGCTTGCCTCAAAATCCTGCATGGCTCCTAAATACCACTGGGGGTTTCCCTCTTAATTTCTGCATGTATCTGTCCCTGCTTGTAAAATAATACTTCCTCAGTGGGAAACTGTGAGGTTAAATGTGTTTGACACTGGTTTGTCAGATGATTTGGTTGTGGGAAACCTAGAACTAACAAAAATAGCTGGTTATGATTATTGGAGTGACATCTATGAGTGACTAGAGTGAGACAGGATCTGTGCATGGTATGTAAGCAAATAGCTGACCTTTTAAATTTTTTTTACCATTGTAACAGAAGGAATCAAATCACAAATCAGTTTTGTAAATGTATAACTTCTGTTCCAAGAGCTGACTTGTGCTGGCCAGTCTAAAACTCAGCACCTGTGGAAACAGTTGTGAGATGCTGTGATAAAATATTCTATTAATTGCTAAACAGAGTTACTACTTTCTCTGTTTTTACAGGTTTTTTAATTATCTGATTGTGTGGTCTTGCTGCTTGTACGACTGAAGTATTAATTAAATCTCTAAATAGAAAGCCAGGGGAAGCTTTTTGGGCTGAAATGAATTATTCTTTTTGTAGTTGGTCGTTTTCTTGTTGGTTTAGTTTTTGGGTTTTTTAAATTCTGTCTTCCAATGCTTTCTTTTCAAATAGTTTGAGATGCATATAAATATTCCTAATGATTAGACAGTAGCCAGCCAATTCCAGCTTGCCTACAAATGAACCATTTTTCATCAGGCTTCATCTGCTTTGGGCTCTGTCATAAAAATTTCACATGCAATTTGGAAAAAGCTGTTTCCCGTTTTAAGTAATGCTGTTCCTTTGTGGGTCTTTGTTTGTTTGTTTGTTTTGTTGGGTTTTTTGTTTGTTTTTTTTTCTCTTCCTGGAGTATAAATAGCCCAGTATTGTTTGGAATAATATAGAACAAAAATATCTTCCTGGCCGTGAGGGATGCAGGATGTGGATTGTTTTATTACTGTACTTTATAATACAAAAAAGATTTTTGTTACCAAAGACTAACTATACCCCACTGCTATTCTAGTCTGTGAAGGAGGCCATCACAGCAAGGGTTATTTCCTGATACCTACTATCAGGCTAATCTCATTATCTCCAATTTTAACTTTGGAAACATACCTGACTAGACTGCTGCTAGCAGTCACATTTGGTGATAATAATTTGGAAAAATTTTCAGCATTACCAGCTTTTGTGATCTGGTATCCCTCCCTTGGAAGGAGCAATTCCAGTGTGGGTGGGCAGCCACTTCCTTGATCCTGAGTTACAACCCCCACAGCCAGGACTGGGCAGCAGAAGCACTCCTGGTGCTTCAAAGGCAAGAGCCAGAAGATGATGTAGCTGGTGGAAGAGGAGCAAGAAGTATCACAAACCTCTACCTGCAGATGGTTTCCTCTGCCTCCCGCCTTAGAGAACAGCAGTGTAAGCCATTCTCTCCCACCCATGGGTTCTCACACACTTCTCAGTGCTTTCTCTGAAACCTCATGCTGCCTTGTCAGGCGTGATTGAAGCTGATGAACTTCAGAAATTTTTAGAGTGATAGGACTGGTAGACAAACAGATGGTAGAGTTGAATAAGTTTAATTTCCTTAGCTAGGTCCATGAATTAAAAAAAAATAGTGGCCAAGCAAACCAAAGGCAGTGGTAGGATTTTGTTTCTTTTGCATCTTTGTTTGTAACTTTTATAATGTTTTATGTTTTAATTAGCAATTTAATCACAAAAATGCATACTGCTGTCTGCTTTCCATTTTTGTTTTATTGGTATTCTGTGGGCTGAATTTTGCCACAGAATATGTAATTTATTTTCTAAACTGCTGGGAAGTAATCTAATATAATCACATAAAGAGTATTATGTATTAGTATTATTTTAGACTTTTCTATGCATATCAGCATGTGTAGGAACTTAATTTTTATCATTGATGCAATAAGTTTGAATACATGTAACAAGTACTGATTTTTGGGGAGTTTTTTTCAGTGCCATGATGAACTCTTCAGCAAAGCATAAAAATAAACAGGATTTAGGAATTTGCGGCTTGGCCAAATGGCAGGGGGTTGCCACCTGCACCTGCCAGGGGTGCTAGCAGAGGTGCTCTGTGGCCCTGGTGATCCCAGCCAGAAGACGGCTGTGCATGAAGGAGCTGGTGAAACACATCACAGTTAACCCAAGAAGCTGCAGACCTGTGCTGCACTGGTTTAGCAGCTTATGCGTTGCATTTATAGTTTTGCTTTCAGGCCTGTGCTGAGCTGCACGTATACCTCGGCCACAGTGTAGAACTGTAATGATGAGAGAGCAGGCAGTGCCCATTCTGTGCCAGTGATTATACAACCCACCTGTCCATCTCTTGATCTGAAAATGTGGCAACAAGGTCTCCTGTGAACAGTATAAATGAGTAGAATTGTTTTAAGAAAATCCCATAAAAGCTTAAAAGCCCCAAGTAGGGTAGGGATCCCTGCAGCATGCTGTGCACTGATTGGAGACTTCTCTTGATGCCGTGCAGTTCAATATTCCCAGCATTTGGAGAGATGAAAAATCATCTATACTATCCTCTTCTTTTTTATACTATTAGCTCCACTAAGTGACATTTTAAGAGATACTTCAGAGAGTCTGAGTGCCTTGCTTATTGGGATAATAAAAACCCGAGACCTCCTGGTGCAGAGTAATGGCACATTGATTTTGAGGGAGAAATGTAAAACCTAGTGATACTGGTCTCTGTTGCTGGTATGACTTGCAGAAGGTTAATGTACAAAAAGGAGTACTACTCTAGCTGGTGTGAATGCCTGCTATTAAATTCCAGATCATCTTTTGCATTCCTGGAATGTCTTACTGGCATTAAAGTAGTATTACAGAGGTATAAAATCTGCTTTTGTGGGCATGCAAGTGCTGGAGGATCAGGCTTTAGGTGTTTAAAGAAGAAGGAAAATTAGCTGCTGCCTGATCTTGTATTTAGAACTTTTCTACTGCTGCAGTACTAAAGCTGCCCTGACTCTGTTATTGATAACATTCCCTCCAAACTAATGGGTACAGATGTGAGCTATAGCATCAATTGAAATAGCTGTTGACTTTCATAACATATATTTTTTCTTTTAATGTTTTGCATAAGATCCATTTATGGAAGCTATGGGATTTTTTTTCTTTCTGGTCTGCAATTTAAAACAAAAATAGTTAACACTTTTACACGTGTAAACGGCAAGAGAAGAGTGACATGACTAGCTGTAAATTGTGTGCAAAGTTCACCTTTCTGTGAGTTCAGGGTTGAGTATTAGCACCTGGAGGAGTGCAGAGTCCTTCTGACAGTGCAGTGGCCGAAGGATGACATTTCCTTCTCTGACTTATTACTCAGTTAAATCAAATCCTCTTCAGAGTTTGCCACTGGATCCTGTGATTGCTGGGGTTGGTATGGTGATGGAAATGGGAATTGAACTCTTCAGTGGTCAATGAATGCTTAAATGTGCCTCAGAGGACAGCCAAGGACATCTGAGCTTTGTGGTCCTTGGATAAGGTTTTGGAGGAAGCCATGGGTGCTTCCTTTTAGGAGCTACCTAAGTAAATGGGGTTGAATTCCTCTGCAAGGTTATTAATTTTGTGGAATGGTGGACGTTTCATGGCAGCTGCCCTCAAATACACAAAATTATTAAATTAAAAGTGAAAAAATGAATGCAATTGGTACATTAGCATTTGTGTATTTTCCTTTTAAAATTATTTATTTTTCTATCTTAATTTGTGTGCAGTAAATACTCACTTTTAGCAGCTTTTATCTGCCAATAATTTGTTAATGTTCATGTCCTGTAATGCAGAAACACAAATGTTGTGATTTTTTGAATAAATGTGTGTGTGGACTTCTGGTATTTTTAATGTAAATGGATACTTGGTTAATATAAGAAAATATGATATGATATGATATGATATGATATGATATGATATGATAGTGCAATTTCCTTGCAGCTGCAGGAGATACCAAAAAATGCTTGACCAGTGAAAGTGTGTGTGATCTCTTTACTGTGGTTATAAGTAAGTGAAAAACATTTACTAGCACTTGTTAGTAAATCCTCAGATGCTCAGCATAATGTAACAGCCTTTTTTAAAAGGCATCTTCCAGTGTACCAGACTGTGAATGGTAGGGAAGGCTAATAAAGGCCATGGTGTGTAGGATTTGCTCCACTACAGTGTGATCAGGTTTTCCTGGATTTTTATAAAAAGAAACTGAGATAATCCTCTGTATTTTTGTCTCAGGTGTAAAAAGCACACTATATTTTCAGAACTAAAGCTGAAAAAACCCACTGAAGGGGAAGTTACATCTGAAGACATGACTTTGGACATGTAATGACTCTTGTCTATGCAAATAGTTTTATAGTATAGCAGACTTCTCTTTTTCCAAACAGCAGAAGATACTTGCCTGTTCTCAACAAGCATTTTTGAATACTAAATTTAAAAAAACCCTCCCAACAGCTTTTTTGAAGGTATTTAAGCTTCTTTATTTTTTGGTCTTGACCTTCCACAGTTGCCAATTGCCAGTGTCTACCTGGCTACCTGGGATCAGATACCCAGTGTGACTGGAGGTGTCACTTCAAGTGTACATAAAGAGTTGTCTATCAATGCAGTGCATGAAGGCAAAGCAGAGAAATAAATGTAGTGTACTTTGATATGTATGTCCATTTCCCTCTCCTACTTCCCTTCCTTGTATTATATATGTCCTAGCACGAGATGCTGATGTTTTCAGTTAAAGTCAGTTTAAGTGGCACCTTCTGACTTCTCCATGTAGGTTTGTTTTTCTTTGGTAATTTGTTTTGTTTGTTGTGTTTTGTTTTGTTTTTCCATATGCGGTCATTGCATGATACCCTTGCATCTTGCTTTACCTGAAATTTCAATAAGTTGTGAGGTTTTTTTTAAGATTTAGCCCTAAGTGTCATAGGTTTGGAAAAATCAGTTCTAGCCAATGAGGTAGTGTTAAAAAATCTTCTGCCTTGAAATCACTGGGTATCGATGAGGACCAAGTTGTTAAAGAGCGATGCCGGTTTGCGTTATGCTACTGGTGATCTTCTTTACTTTTCTCTTGGTCAGTTGGTTCAGACCTTTTATCAATTTTACACAATGATTAAAAAAAAAAAAAAAGTATTCACAAGTAACTTGGTGATTACTAACTTTGAAAATAGTTGCTTAAAGTTCTAAAAATAAAATATTAATATAAAGAAAACATGGATGCTCATGCACAGGCACACACGCACAAAGGCACTATTGCCTTTTCAGTTATGCCTCTGTTCCAGAAAACCAAACATTATGGATGTTAAATCTGCAGAGACAATCATTCATAGTCCTTGTGCCTCAGAGTAGCTGCAACTAATACAAGAAATGGTGACTACTTATCTCAGTCAAAAATACCTGTTCCAACTCTTTTGAACTAGAACTGCAGTCTAGTTGAAACGATTTAATCGGGTGATATTTTTGTTTGTGCCTATAATAGCAATGCAATGGGCTTGTGATATTATATAAATTCAAATGCTTCTCAAGACCAAGTCTTCAGAGTAAAAAGGTGTTTTACATATTGTATTCAACTATATGACATTTCCTGAAAGACCTAAAATTTCACCCTACAGCAGTTTTTCCTTTTGTTTCTGTTTGTCTCCTCTGAGAATGGAACAAGTTATCATGCTAAAAAGCAGTTGTTGGTTGGTTGATTTGTTTTCCAGTCTTTGATGTACTGGAATTAACAGTAAGTCTTCTAAAAGGTAAATAAGAAATCTTGCAGTGTTGCTCTTTGTAAGACAGAGGGAAGACTTTGCATTCATTAGGAAAACTGTGGGCTTAATGTAGAAGGTGTATAATCTGTTAAAATAAAAGACTCAAGTGGCATTTTCTGCTTCAAAATATTTTATAAACTCGGGTTCACATCTCCTTGTGGAAGAGAGGCCAAAAATAATATTATGGTAAAACTATATTAGGGAAGCACAAGTCCAACTTTCCAGCATGATTTACACTAAGATTGCAACACACTCATACATATATCTACTTATACACGTATGTAAATGTACATGTATATGCAAACATACACCAGTCTCTTCAAAGGGAGACTGCAACCCTACTGCACTACATCCAGTGCATGTGCTTGGCCCCCTAAACTGCTTATCTGCTCAGATTTATCACAGCTCAGAAATAATCTCATACCAAGAAATGAAGTATTTTTTCTGTGATTGTATGCTAGTTTAGTACATTATTATCAAACCCGTTTCACAAGCAGAGTTACTTGGTGCAGGATGTACTTGTCTGTAGGAACACAAGTTGGATGCTTCTTTGTGACCTCGCAACAAAAGCTGAGGTGTCTTCCCACAGGTGCCTTGTGCTGCTTTGGCTGTGTGGTGCCTTGGGTGTGCAGCTGCCTGTACCCTGAGCATGTGCCATCCTGCAGTCAGGTATTTCTGTGCCCCTCTGCATCCTCACCTCATGTGTGTTAGTCTCCAGGCCTTTTGCTCTGAAACATGACCCTGCCTTGAGATACAGGCCATAGGAACAGTGAGCTGTAAGCTTTTATCTGAATTTGGCACAGGTGTGCTAGTGGATGCCATGAGAGATGTGGAATGGTGTGGTGCCCAGCTCCAACAGGATAGCAGAGCTCTGCCCTGCCTGACACTCAAGGCGGAAGCACAGGAGCCTGCTGGTGGCATGTCACTCTCAGCTCAACCCCAGCTAAATGTGCCATCGTTGTTCCAGGCCACTTGTGACACAGCCAGCATAGTGCTCAAAAAATGCAGACTTGGATGAAGGAGGTGACCCTGCTCAGACACAGTCGGAGTGTTTCTTTCCTGCTTCTAGACTCTCAGGCAAAGGCTCAGGCCTTTGATGGGCTTTTCCCAACATGAGCTAAGCAATCCATTGCAATAGATGTTTAGGTATGTGGTATTGATCCCTTTTTTTTTTTTTTTTTTTTTTTTCTTACCTAAAGGCAGTTTTAATATATCCCATACTCCCTCCTTTGCCTTAACCTATACAACTTCAATATATAGCCTATATATAGGCATACCTGAAATTTGCTCATCATCTGTTTGCAGCAAAGGCCATAAGTTCTACACATGGTATATCCCACTCCTGGGAGCAGGAGAACAATGTATCATAGAACAAATCCACTTGCCTAACACTTATATTGATCATTTATAGCTTAGAACAACCAGTCTATGGAGATTTCATATTGGAAAAATATGAAGAAAATATTATATAATCCTTATGCTATAATAGCTGCAATGCACATTTTAAGAAGTCCATTCATTTTAAAGCACTGTGAGTATCTGAACAGATACTTTTTGGAATATTAACAGATACATGTTTAAAAAAAAGCA
>NW_009952694.1:2792063-2833450 GCF_000747805.2 Chaetura pelagica
AAATTTAATGAGCTATTGGTTAGCAGCAGTGTTGCCTTTTGTTAAAAATAATTATTCTTACTGAAGAGTCAAATGTTGCAAATGAGCCTAGCAGAACACACTGTTGCTAGTTACAAGAAAGCTTACTGACGGAAAAAAAAAATCAGTAAAAAGAAAAAATGGCTTCATCCTGGCTCAAACCAGGACAGTATGTCTTCTTTTAAAAAGTAAACTTGGACTGTTAGACTGAGCAATAAAATGTCATGTCTCTCTGATCCTCCTTTTTAACATCAGATTTTGCAGACATATTGTCTTTGCAGGAATATGGACCCCACAGGTGACAGTGTCTGGAAATTCTGTTTCTTTTCCAGCAAGAAAGAAATTAAGTTTGGGCTGTTCCCCAGGGACTACATGATGATGAAGAGCATTATTTGGAGCCCAAATGCCCAATTGCCTTCTTGGAGCCACTGTAGGAAACCACAGAAGCTTCCAGGGCTGGAAATGAGACTTCTTCATGAAGGAACTCTTTTTTTTTTTTTTAATTGCCATTAGTTTCATGTGGACATTTTCTATTTGCTTTCTCTTTACCAAAAGATACTTCATTGGTCTCATTATAGCTGTATGGTCTAAAGCTTTGAGCAGAATTATTTACTTACAGAAATGTCTTTAATTTTTACATGAGCTGATGCACTTGTATACAGTTGTCTCTCATCTTATGCTGCTATGAGCTTATGAAATGAAAAAAAACAGTGCCATTTTTAGATAACAGAGCTCTTGTAACATACAGCTTTTACTATAAAATGGTAAAATTTAAGAACTGTATTTAAATTGACTAATCCTAGAACTGCAGTAATATTTCAAGGAAACATATGCATCATAAAGCTCTGTGTATGTTGATCTCTCTTAAACACATGCTTTTCCTTTTTATACATTTCATTTTAACAGTCAGTGCATTTGCTCAGCTACAAAACACTTCAAAAAATTGTGTGACACAGGTATTCAGCTGGATTACTTTTGCTATGTTTTGTTTATCAGATGCTGTATTTTAATTTAATTTTTCATTACAGGTTTGTATTACAATAGTTGCATTTTTCTCTGAAGGGCAATGACTGTACTAAACAGTCAAACATGGAGCAGTAATTAGTCTGGGAGAGATCAAAGGGTGCTCTTCTAAATCCCAATAATTTGATTGGGGTGAGCAAACCCAACAGTCTTTCTTTTGCCTTGGTCTCCTATTAATTTTCACTCTCATTTGCTGCAGAGCAGCTGCTTTCCTGTCAGTTCAGTGCACTGCTTGGAAAAAAAACATTTGGATGTCACAAATGTAATTTCAGTGGACTCAGCAAGAGCAACTCAT
Source organism: Chaetura pelagica (assembly GCF_000747805.2). Taxonomy (NCBI): domain Eukaryota; kingdom Metazoa; phylum Chordata; class Aves; order Apodiformes; family Apodidae; genus Chaetura; species Chaetura pelagica. The sequence continues at coordinate 2,793,400 of NW_009952694.1, forward strand.
TCTTTAACTTAACCTTTCTCTTCTGTGAGGGACTCACAGGAATAAGAAATTCCTTGAGCAATGGTGTCTCCAAAACCCATAAAACACATCACAGGGGGAAATGTATCTGAAGTCAGTGCCACATCCTGAGATGAGTTAGTCTGATTCTTTGTTAAGTGACAGATGTAAAACAAGTGTGATTTAAAGGGGAGGGGAGGGGAGAAAGTGAGTGACAGCCAAATACTCTGATGAGAAGTTGCAGAGGTGAAATGGTAGTATTAACTGCCCACCCATAGTACTGGCAGCAGAGAGATTTCTCCCTTGATGCGCCCTGCTGAGCTAGATGATTCTTGAAATCTCTTTCAGTCCAGCATTTTTATGATCTCATGGCAGTCTATCAGTATTTTGGCTAGTACTTCAAGTCCTGTTCTGTCTCCTTTCTCTGCCTTACTTTGTCAAGTGACTAGGGTAAAAAAACAGAGGTTTGATTTAAGTTCTTTGCTCTTAAAAGCAGAGGCTACTGCTTTACTCTGCAAAAAGAGAGAAGATAGGAGCACATCTGTGCCTCTCAGGTGCAGATGGAGAGCGAGGTGGCAGAAAGGAGGTCCTTGCTGAGCAAGGAGTAAAAGGTAACACCTACCCCATCCTGCCGAGCACTGCAGCAGGAAACGATAGAGGAAATGTTATGTGGTGGAGAAGATCACACAGGAGTTGCAGATGAGGTGGAATAAAAAGAGCATCACATTGCAAAAAGCATGCCATGGTCATAGTGTTTCTTCCCTTTACTGGATGTCTCGCTGCCTGGTGAGGGATATTTTTATAGTCCCTCGCGTAAGTGGGAGAAAAGAGGTGGGCCTCTCTACCTGCATAGTCAAGGACCTCTGCTACTACATTCTGGCCTAGATTTTGATCTCTGTGGGGTACCTCTGCTCTCTGGTTTTGTGTGAACAGTTGGTAGATTCTAGCAGTGGGCTATAATCTCAGGCTGTCAGGCCCAGTTCCCAGCCAGGCTCTCCTTTTGCCTGGCTTGGAACCGGACTGATGTTTTATCAACTAAGGCAAAGTGGCAGTGCTTGCTTTCTTCTAGCACTGGTGTAAGAACCCAGGTTTAATTTTTTCAGGACAGAGTAGCTGGAGTCAAATACTTCCATCTCTAACAGTTTGCACTGGAACTATATCCTGAAAATACTACCAGTTTGCAGTTACCTCAATACGTGGAAAAACTCTCTCATCATCACATCTTCCCCACAGAGACTTGTGACCGTTTAAAAGTGTGCACATTTTCTTAAGTATTTTTATAAGAATGGTAGAAATGCAGACATATTTTTCCTACAAGTTATCCATAGGCTTTCTTTTGCAACAGGTTTTTGTTGCAGTTCATGTCTACAAAGACATGAATGGTCAAGGTTATGCTCAGCTCTGATTTGACTGGAAAGCTGCCCTGGTCTGTGCTGATGAGAGAAGTGTATCTCCCTCCCAGCCTGCAGCATGGCTGGGTCCCAAAATGCCAACAAGTTCTGTGCTCCTGACACTGTAAAGATGGAGACAATTGCTTTACAGTTGGGTTTTGTTTGTTTGTTTGTTTGTTTTCCATTGAATGCAGGCAGTGCAGTAAGAAAGGATTATTGCATTGCCAAATGCAGCCATAGGGGTGACTGTCTCATTCAGCAGGCAGACTAACGCTGAATCCTTACAGCTTGCCGGCTGCCTGCAAATACAGCCACGTGGAAATGATCCCTGTCACCACAAATCTTCTAATGTAGGGTTTTTTTTTAGTGGGGATAGTAGCTGCCATGTCTGACATACGAGCAATCTCTCCGAGTTTAATTTTTAAATTATCAGACAATGGTAAAGACGTTTAATTCAGATAGCCATAATGCAACATTCTTAATGTGATATGAAGGCTTTTAAAAACATCTCCTTAAAAAGAAGGCCATTTGCATTAAAGAAAGGAAACCTTTTCTCTTACTGCTTTTGTTCTGATCCCCTTTGAAGTGACAATATCTGAGATCTATGTAAAGCTCAAGTGCTGTGTATGATTACAGGAATGACATGATAGTAAGTGGTTGACCTACTTATTATAGAATTTGTAAGGCACAGAAGTTTTTATTACACAGTGAAAATATCACACTAGGGAGAACTGAAGCTGCTGTTTCCCTTTTGAAATTGAGCCATTTTTAAGCCAGCTGTAAAATTTTAAACAGAGATATTATTTGCTTTTCCTTAGAATAGAAAGAAATATCTTTCTTTTTTTCACATCTCTTATGAGTACCAATCAGTATTTCAGAAAATTACCCTGTTCTATGTTTGGATTTTTAAAAAATCTATTAAAAATATAAGAAAACTTGTTTTAGCCAAAGACTGCTTTAGTTAAATTAATTATTCCTTTGAATATAAGGAGGCAGGTGTGTTGAGCACATTTGTAGGGGTGAGGCCTTACACATATGACCTTCCAGTCCTCACTATATGTTCTGTTACCAGAAAACCTAGTGAGAACACCTGGATGAAACAAAAGCAACCAGCATTGCAAATCCTCATCTTTTAGACAGCAAATGCTATTAGTTGTGATTTTTTTTTTAAGATTTAGGAAAAAAATAAATAAATCTGAATATAATTGTGATACTATAAACCACTTTGGCAGGCCCTTTAAGACCAAGAGTTGTATAAAAAGAGCCATTGTGGAAGCCGGGTACTGCAGCCTACTACTCGTTCCTCTGGGAGAGGCAGCAGGTTCCTCGGTCTGCTGGCTGTGCAGGGCAGCAACATGAAGGAACAACTTTTAGAAGAGGAGGTTTGCAGATGTGGAAGGAGAAGGCCAGCTGCGAAATTACTGTGGTTTCTGTTTTCATGCACATTGGTAAAGGTATTGAAGACTAAGCTGTACAAAGCAGCAGGAGTTTCTTTCCCACTTCACAGTTTAAAGTTCCACAGAGATCTGGTGAGCTTTTACAGTCATCAGCATAAAAATGGAGGAAATAATGAAAAACAGGTGTTTCTGCATTAAGTAGAAAAAGTTTCCTTTGGGGCAAATTAGTTTGAAAAAGTTTTTAAAGGAGAAATTAATTTCTCCTGGTGTTATTCTGGTGGCACCTTTTAGGACATCCTTTTGAAATCGTATAGCAGCATTTGAGGTGAACACATGAAAAAAAACGCATCAAACTCTGACAAGTTCCAACTGTAATGAAAATTATTACAAAGTGCATAATGTTTAGAGAGTTCCTGAACTTTGCAGGTTAGACCACTTAGACAAAATTTGTGTTTGATTTTCTGGAACATTTGTATGTGGGATATGAAGTGGAAAACAAGTAGTAACAACCAGGTACTAGGGAAAACATTTATTTTTATCAGGATATCCTTCACATCTTCTTTCTTCTTTGAAAAACTCACAGAAAGAAAGCAAGCATACATAAATATTCACTATTCCATAAAGTTTCCTCGAAATGGTTGTGGAAAACCTGATATAAATGCATAGACATCTACAAAAGGCTCATTTCTGTCTTACGGTAATTGCTCTATAATTTTACAGTGTTCAAAGCAAAACATCTATTTTCAGTGGACTTGTCCCATTGTTTTTAGTAAGTAATCATATATCTCACAGCCAGGTGGATGTAATGACTATTTGAAAATGTTATCACTCTGTATTACAATTTTTTGTGTTAACAGCCTGAGTCTGGAAGAGCTGAACACTATGCATGAGTGAAGAACCCATTGATAAATAATGCAAATAATATTCAGGCCATAATAAACTAAAATCTTAGTTCAGTGTTTGTGTTGACCTCATGTGTTCTGTATTAGCAGTAATGACTTTTAAAAAAAGTTATGGTAGCTTGGAAAAAAATGATCCTTCTGACAGTAAATCTGTGTACCAGCCCTCATGATGGCAATGGGGAAAAACTCTCTCATTAATCTTGTCTCTCTTTATCAGTGCTATTTGTCATTAAAGTGGATTTTCTTTGCCTTGAAGTGGAGGAATGTTGAATCTGTTGCTTGTGCAGGACTGACTGTTGCCTTGGTCATGTTTCTGGCCCACCATTTCTCTCCTGTCAAAAGTTGAAGATGTCTGCTGCTGTAAGTACGGGATTCAAGCAACAGCCAAAAGTCCAGACAAGAGGGGTTTTCCCCCAGGAGGGGCTGCTAGAAACAACTGGGAATTTTTCCTCTTGCCATTGTAGCACCGTGCTCATTCTTTTCTTATTTAACTGATTCCCTGTAGCATAAAGACCTATTTACTGTGATTTCTTCTGTTTCTTTGTGTGACTCAGCAGTCGTAGTTTTTGGTTTCAGGCTAGAGAGTTGAGGAAAGCTTTCTGGTGAGTGGGAACTGCTTTTGGAAGGAGTCCTATCTCAGCCTCCTTAACTGCTGGAATTTCCCCCGGCAGGGCAATTTTCTTTAGTATTTTTTGTTTTCTCCCCCTCTGTCTCACGTGAACAATTTGAAAATGAATGCAAGTCGTCAGGCCTAACAGAGGAAGGTGTTTGTCTTGTTCAGAAGTAAAGTGTTTTTTGGACATGGTTACTTCCCTTCTGCTGCACGTTGGCCACCTACTATGAGCACAGCAATTGAAATCCATTGCAAAGTTATGAGTTGTTAATTAAAGCAGAAGCCGTGGTAGTTCTTTGCCTCCGATGTGCTTTGCAAATTCACTTTGCGTAGATGTTGCATTCGGAATTTTTAGGAGCCCTGTTTTTATTGCGCCCTTTTTTTCCTTCAAAATATTAGAGATGAATATTGAACTCATGAGGAGAAAAGATATTAATGTTCATAGTGGATGTGAGTTCAAATATATTTGTATTCATTTTTTTAATAAATCAAAATGACTTTATATAACTTAAAAGAATTTTATGTGCACTCTAGGAATTCATGAAACGGTGTAGCAATGTGTCCTGTACAGTTGTGAATAACAAAACTTTCTTGCTTGCAAGGTCCATTCACACAGTTTAGAAAAAAAGAAAAGAAATTATTTATGTGTGCCTTTAAACCTAAGTTTTCTGCTTCACACAAAATGAGACTTTAACATCGCCTAGAGTTGGTGTGAACAGTAAAAGAAACAGGACACAAAAAAGTCCTTTGGATCTCGGTTCAAGGGGGTCTGACACGCTACAAGAGCCACATGACATCTGCACATTTTTCTGTACCCTAGCGCTGGAAAGAGGAGAGAATTGCCAGGAAGTGTTTCTCTGTGATTTCTGTATTGAAGTGGCTGCATCTGTGCCACCTGTTGATGACATGATTGGAGCATTAGTTCTTGCTCTGCCTTAGCACTATTGATAACTCTGCTTAACATCACCACAGGGGAGGCTTTGTTGGAGGCTGCAGTCACTTCGCCTGAGCAATGGTGTACATTGGCTCCTCCATTCAACTCTTTTTTCCCGACATTAGCGCATTTGAATGGGCCACCAGTGAAGCCATTCAGTGAGAACATGCAGCGGGGCTCCTGGGTGGCCCGGGGCTGGGCTGAGAACTCCCGTTAATGGACTGCCAGCCGCGGCCCATTGAGCTCCATGAACTCGGTGACCAAAGAAAACTGAGACAAAGATGTCCCTCAGCGCAACGTGTAGGTCAGCGCCGGACAAAGGCAGGCGGTGACCAAGCAAACCGGTTTGATTACTCCACTGAAAAGGGAGCACATACCACGATGGGAGGGCCGCTCCCGCCAGGGTTGCAGTGCGCACCGCTCCTCCCCGCCCCGCGCAGCCCTGCGCGGCCCCCTGCGCGGTACCCTGCGCTGTACCCTGCGCGGTACCCTGCGCTGTACCCTGCGCGGTACCCTGCGCTGTACCCTGCGCGGTACCCTGCGCTGTACCCTGCGCGGTACCCTGCGCTGTACCCTGCGCGGTACCCTGCGCTGTACCCTGCGCGGTACCCTGCCCTGCGCCCTGCGCGGCCCCCTGCGCCCATGGCCCTGGTGCTGGGAGTGCATCGGCTCGGAGGATTTACCTGAGCGCTCCCTCTGCTCGCGGCGCTCCCTTGCATTCCCATGAAGCCTGCAATCGGTGTAATTGTCACTGCAGATTTTTTATAAACATGCACAGAACCCCTTTCTATATCGTTCACCTCTGCTGTGCGTGACGCGCCGGCAACATCTGAGCAGATCAAACGCAGAAATAAACTTCTGTATTTGCACCTGTGATTTTGATAAATGTAACAATGTTTTTCAAACAGTGACCAAGCATCAGTGAATTCAAGATGGAAAGTGGCTGATAAAGTTTTGTGTCACTCTCTGAAGTACCAGATATGTTCAATAGTAAAATCCCCTTCTGTTGAAAGAGGATTTTAATTGCATTTTGCCCGCGATTACAAAACATGAGATTCAATATTTTTTTGTTTGTTTTATTTCTAACTTGCAACTGCTGGAATTAACAGGTGCTGTTTGCAAATATTAAAACTACTCAGTTAAGTCAGTTGGACACTAGGTCGTTGAAAGCATTTATTCTCATAGCTATGGGAAAAAGATTTGGGGAAATTTTCAGCTCTGAGCTCTTTACTAGGCTACAGTTAAGATGGTCTGATTTGGATAGGATGCTTAAAAGCCACTGTGTGGCTTGGAGTAGGGGTAGTATGCAAGCCTGCTCCTATTCTGGCATCCTCATGTGCTCTCCCTGAAGTCCTTTAGACAAGAGATTATGGTTTTCCATGAAGAGTAACAGAAGACCTGTGAGAAACACCCTGAACCCCAAGAAGATGTTGTGAGCTCCGTTGTCAAATTGACTCATTTGATGAACTGATGGACATGTGGCTCTGCTATTTATTTGTGTGGGTCTTCGCTTTCAACCTCGTGAAAATAGCCCTCAAAAATTTGTATGGGTGATAAATGTCCCTGCAACTAGAGTCATGTACTTTATATTTCCTGCACTTCATTCCCCACTTGCTTCAGGAAAAACCTTTGAGACTGAGCTGTCTGGCACCCAGAAGATGTGTACTTGCTTTGTAATCAATCTCCCATGGACCTAACCTTGCCTTCTAGATCACTTCTCCCGTCTTCAAGATACCTGAGTTTTCTACAGCAGAAGACAATATGAAAAGCTCTCAATTTCTTGTAAATAACAAATTTCCATTTTGATTGAAGATGAAAGACAGAAGACAAATGAGTAATTTTCTTTCCTTGACATTATAATGCCTTTCAGCAAATATCCTCTACTGGGGTGTGGCATTCAGGATGTACAGTGCTTGTCTCGAACAATCCAAGAGATAAGTGATGGACTTTGGCACTCAGGATATCTGTTGTCTGTCTTGTGGCATCTGAGAGTCGAAAGACATCTGCTGATGAACTAAAGAGATGTCTCAGCAACCCACCCAAGCCGCTCCTGCGAGGAGTGCCTGAGAACTGGGGAGTTTAGTGTGGGACATGCTGAGACTGGAGACAAAGGAGTTCTACAGCTGGCGATGGGAGCAGAATATCCAGTGATAACCAGGCCTTGATATGGAAACCACCGACTTAGCAGGACTAGACAAGGAGTGCCGGTCTCAAGCTACTTCCTAGGACAGAAACTCCACCGCATGGAACTAATCCTGTGGTGGCAATTGACTCAACCTCCTCTTTTGTAATGGCTGATCTCATCAATTAGCCAAACAAAGACTACATAGCCCCTGGCATCATACCTGCCCCTGCTATCATGGAGAAGATCTGAAGGATTTTCTCCCTCATGCAGGGAGGAAAGTGGGGGTGTAGTGGGCAAGAACTGTAAAAAAATCTGGGACTCTATGGGTGCATTGGAAGCACTTCCCCACCAGGAACCTCTTGCCCACCGATGACATCGACATCTCTGGACCGTGGGTGGTAACTCTGCTCTTGCTTTCTGTCCTCTCTCTCTCTGCTTTCTCCTCTCTTTTCTGTCTCTGTTTTCCTGCCTGTCCTATCCGCTCTAGGGACTTTTGTTGTGTTATTGCAATAAACGTTTGTTGTGTGCATGACATCTGACCTCGTTTGCATCTTAATTTCACCATTTGGGATCACCTTTATAAAAAATTGCCACATATCCGAATATTGGATCGTGTCATGGGGTTTTTGTTTAGCTTTCTGTTTTTACCAAATTAAGACAAAGTGGACCTGACCTCAGAGAGAAAGCAGGAGTAATGTTGATGTAGAGGTGGGGAGGAAGATGCTAAAGCAGTGAGAATTAGTGAGAAAACACTGTGGGCATTTCAACTCCACACTTTATTATTTTTAAATACAGGGTGAGGTTTGTAAGACATAGACTTCTAAGAGACAGCACAAGGAGAGAATTCTACGAAGAAAAGACACAATGCAGAAATAAGTCCTTCGAGCATGCTCAGGTTGGTTAAAAAGATGAGAGGAAAAGGGGACCAAAATAAAGAAAGAGAGGGAGCCAGGTGAGATAGAAGACCAGAAAGGAGGACATAGCAGAGTCTCATTGGCTCAGAGAACATTAGAGGTCTAATGAAAAAAAAACAAATTTATGTAAAGCAGCAGACACAAGTGAGCCAATGAGTCAGCTGTGGCTGTTTGAGCCCAGAGTTCTTAGTTCCTAGGGCTGGTTTTCTTAAATGATAACATTATTTTCCACATTATACAATTATCCATAACTTTGTATACCTTTGGGTGCTTTTTCAAAATCAAGCAAGACCTCAGGCACCAAGAAAGGATTTGGAAATCTGAGTGGGAGGCCTCCTGCACCTTGGTACATTTTGATGACTGCTAAACAGGTAAGATACACTCAAATCTCTCATTTTCTTAAATGCAAACACAAACAATATGTGGGGACATATGATTTGGCTGGAGCGAACAGTAAATATCCACGTTTATTTTTATGACTGCAGATACACTGGAAACTTCAGATACACAATAAGAAAAAGCATAAGACATTGTACCTGCCTACCTATTGCCTTTAGAGTCCGATTTTAGCTGTAGAAGTAAAAAAAATAAATAAATTACTTTCCTTCACTCGGCTGCCACAACCTAAACCACCTCAGACTAGATCAGAGTTATTTGGACCTCAGGCAAAGCTAGGATGCAAGACTTTGCTGATAACATTAAAAAAAAAAAAAAAATGGACTGTAAAGAGAAGCAAACAATGCAGTCTCTGGAGGGCAGCACACTACCACCTCCTGTGCCTGGATGTAGCAGCCACTTCAACTTCACACATCACCTTAGAAGAATAATTGCTTCTACTGCTAAGTCTTCAGAAAACTTGGGTGTAGTTTCCTACAATAAGTACCTTGCATTAATTTTTATTCACTGGTTATAGGACTATATTACTTAAAATCTTGTGACTTTGCAAACATTACCAATTTTATGTGTGCTCAGCAATACCAGTTTAATTCTTCTGTTATGCTCTTGTCTCTTATGGTTCCCCTCTGGTATATAAAATTTAATAAAATTATCTTGGTCAAAAAGGGTTCTGGTTATTTTTCTCCCACATCCTTCCATACTGTTTCCACTACTAAAAAGGGTCCTGATATGTGGAAAAACAGTTCTGTAGAAAGGATGTTCTTTTTTGCTTCTTGCCAGGTGGTTTCTGTACTGGGTGTTATGGGACCTCTTCTGCACCCATTACTGGAATCCCAGAGGGGCAGCTTATCTTCTTGACACTCTGTAAACCCAATTAGGATCAAATGGGTCTGTAGGATTCCCAGTGTATATTTATTCCTATGGTATTATCACTAATTGAGAGCTATACAATGAATAAGGAAGGATACAGGGGGTAATTAAAGTCGGAATTTTCTTTGCTTATCAACTGTCCTGTCCTGCAACTGAAAATGAAAACATGAGAGTAAAGAAGAGAATTTCCCTTTATGCTTAAATGAGTTTCACAGTAAAAACATCACGTTATAAAGTAGGAAACAGAGTTCTCTTTGTAGCTAGCAGATGTTTCTTCAGTTGTTAATTATAGTTCTCAAAGCTGAAAATAGACACATACGAGTGCCCTCTTTAGTTTGACTGATAAGTCTTATCCCCAGTAGGATAGTTTTTTTCAGAAGAGAGTTTTAAGACAAAGGAAAAACTTTGCCAATTCCAGTATAATTTGATTAATTGGTTTTGGTTGAACACAAATTTTAAGGTGGTGGTGGGGCACCTGCAGGAAGAACAAGGAAAAAACACCTGAATCTATTTGTAATTGGTAACCAAGACTTCCACCAAGAGTGTATAAACCTTCATTCAGATCTCCTTGTTGTTTGATTTAGGAAAGAGGTTGTAACCCAGGTCTCCTGAATCCCAGGAGAATACTTTAGCAAGCAAGCCAAAAATGTATAAAAATTTCAAAGTTCATGAGAGTACCAAATGACAGGTACTCTGCCCTGGTGAGGCCACATCTGGAATACTGCATCCAGTTCTGGGCTCCCCTGTTCAAGAGAGACAGGGAACTATGAGAAAAAGTCCAGTGGAAAGCAACAAAGATGACTAGGGGATTGAAGCATCTCCCTTATGAGGGAAGGCTGAGAGCTGGGACTCTTTAGCCTGGAGAAGAGAAGGCTGAGGGGAGACCTTGTTAATACCTACAAGTATCTAAAGGGTGGGTGCAGGGAGGATGGAGCCAGACTCTTTTCAGTAATTCCCAGTGACAGGACAAGGGGCAATGGGCACAAGCTGGAACACAGGAAGTTCCATTTAAATATGAGAAAAAACTTCTTTACAGTGAGGGTGACAGAGCACTGGAACAGGCTGCCCAAGGAGGTTGTGGAGTCCCCTTCTCTGGAGATATTCAAGGTCTGCCTTGGTCCAGTCCTCAGTAATGTGCTCTAGGGGATCCTGCTTTAGTGGGGGAGTTGGACCAGATGATCTCTAGAGGTCCCTTTCAACTCTGACAATTCTGTGAAAAATATATGCTTATTTTTTCAAACAGATGCTGAATTAACTGTTTGCTTGGTCTTACTAGCAACTATGATGTGATTATAAACTGTATGAAACAAATAATCTGAAGAATATGGAGGAGGAATTGCTGAAACTTGATTCATCATTTCTAGACCTTGAGGGATGCTGTGAACTTCCTTGGGATGGTGGAAAGCCTTGATGGCTTTTATAAACTTGCAAAGGACACACTTCTTATTAAAAATTCTTGTCAGAAAGTGAGAAAGATGAGAGACTGACATAAGACATTCCTCTTCAACCCCCCTCAGGCCTCCATACTGGGATCAGTGCTGTTTAATATCTTCATTAATGATAGTGACAGTGGCATTGAGAGCACCCTCAGCAAGTTTGCTGATGACACGAAGCTGGGTGGAGTGGTTGAAATATTTGAGGGACAGGATGCCATCCAGAGGGACCTGGACAAGCTGGAGAAGCAGGCCCATGAACCTCATGAGGTTCAACAGGGCCAAGTGCAGGGTCCTGCACCTGCGCTGAGGCAACCAGAGAGGTCAATACAGGCTGGGGGAGGACATGCTAGAGAGAAGCCCTGAGGAAAAAACCCTGAGGGTACTAGTGGATGAAAAGCTGGACATGAGCCACCAATGTGCAATTGCAGCCCAGAGAGCCAACTGCATCCTGGGCTGCATCAAAAGGAGTGTGACCAGCAGATCAAGAGAGGTGATTCTGCCCCTCTACTCTGCCCTGGTGAGACCTCACCTGGAGTACTATCTCCATTTCTGGAGCCTCAACACAAGAAGGATGGAGACCTATTGGAGTGTGTCCAGAGGAGGACAACGAAAATGATCAGAGGGGCTGGAGCAGCTCTCTTAAAGACAACAGGCTGAGTGAGTTGAGGTTGTTCAGCCTGAAGAAGAGAAGGCTCCAGGGGGACCTTACAGTGACCTTCCAGTACCTGAAAGGGGCCTATAAGAAGGCTGGGGAAGAGCTTTTCACTGGGGCATGAAATGACAGGACAAGGGGTAATGGTTTCAAGCTAGAGAAGGGTAGATTTAGTTTGGACATTTCTTTAATATGAGGGTGGTGGATCACTGGAACAGGTTGCCTAGAGAGGTGGTGGGGGCCCCATCCCTGGAGACATTCAAGGTCAGTCTTGATGGGGCTCTGAGCAACCTGTTCTAGCGTGAGATGTCCCTGCTTATTTTAGGGGGCTGGACTAGATGACCTTTAGAGGTCCCTTCCAACTCAAGACATTCTATGATTCTATGATTTTATTAGATCTTTGGAGATCAAGAGAACAGCGTCTAATTTAGGTAAACAGTGTGACATGATTGCAAAAGACCTTCATTTTTACATCCATAATTTATTATAGCTCAAACAACATCGAAGGGGTTAATTTGCAACACATAATTTGGGAAAGAGACTATTAGTACCACCAGCTAAGATATCTTCCGCATAGGACTTAGTCCTTCTGCTAGTATTACTGCATGTCTGGCAAGAGCCCAAAGCCCTGTGCTTCAATTCTTCAGGACCCTGAAATCTGTTATTTTCAATAGAGAAATCTTTATCATTAAGCAGCTGCAATGTCCCGCTCCCTGGCTTCCTGGACACATCATTGTGTCCCTCTAGTCCATAACAAGTTCTTCTCAGTCATTTTTCACCTCAATTTTAAATCATCTTTGTGTCCTCTGAATTCTTTATGAGGTTTATCACCTACATGCTGGGAATTGCCCAATATCCTAACATATAACTCAGCTATTGAATATTGCTGCCTAGAATTATGCTTATCCTAGCATTTTTGTATGAACCACAGAAGAAATTGTCTAGAATATTTGCCTTCAACATCATAATTTAATATGCAGTACTTCACTGAACATGGAGTTCTGTTTTGTGGAGGAAGAGAAGCCCTTGATAAAATATGAAAACTACGGAGATTTTCTTCAGAAAATGTAGTGGACTCAGAACTACTCTTTTCTTTAAAAAATATCATATTTCAAAAAGAAAAATAATTTGAAAATAATTTAAAATGGGGTAATTTAAATAGTTTCTGCATCTTTTCTCTTGCTGTGAGTGACTGTAAGAAACCTGTTTTGAGGACAAGAAAACATAACAAATGAAGTGGTGCTTTTAAAAGTGGATTTTATCTGGGACTACAAGCATTAAAATAGCCTGTTAAAGAGCCCTTTTTCAATTGTGGAAATTTTCAGTTTCTCATGATCTGCTATAGCATCTATTATTACACTTTTAAGAGCAAATTATTTAAAGGCTATGCTAAAACAATAAGCTTCAATATTACTCTATGGAACAGCTGCAGGTCTCTTAACTTGGCCTTGACAACTGTATTTGCCTAATCAGAATCTCATTATTATTAGCTCGTGTTATTCCAGGCCAGTATGTAAGACTTTTGACTATGTAAAAAAAAAAAAACAAAAAAAAGAGCATATAACAATACCCCAGATACCTTCATATAGTTGGATTTATTTCAAGTGTGACTTAATCTGGTTTTCCAAGGTTTTATAAAGCCTGATTTTTAGAACAGTTACAATTCAGTCCTGTAATGGTTTTACCCCAAGTCATCACATCAACTTCGGCTCTATCTTCCTGTAGGTCTATCTGCCTGTAAGCTCTGATCTCTGTCATGGGGTTTTGGAGGGAGGTCTAATGCATGTAGGTTTGCTTAGACTTTGCAAAAGGAAATCCTGTGTTTAAAGATAACAATGAAGTGGGGAAAACAACTACAGAAATAAAGCTTTTATAAATCTAGATCATGGCATCTCTTTATTGCTCAGCACGTATCTTGGCTACATAACTGTCTTTATCCAGAAATAATTTTTACACCTGTGATCTGTGGTTATGAACCATAGACTTCACCTTTAAGAACATGATGAGAGGGGAACTGCAAAAGCTGATATATGTTGGAGAAGGTATTTGTAGAAGATGACAGAGAACAGAAGAAGGATAAAAAAAACTAGACTAGTGGTATGAGAGTGGAATAGGCATCTGAGAACCTGGAAGTGACAGACTGTAATCAGTATCGCAGGTAATCCAGTAAGGGGTAGGTAGGTAGCTCTCCTGGAAAAGAGTTTGTGATGCCAGGCTCATTGCAGTCGAAATCAGAGCAAAAAGGGGGTAAATAAAATGAAAATTATAGTCTTGGTTAAATTAGGATGGCAACAAATAAATTCCTTACTGAATTAGCAGCTTTTCAAACACTGAATAGAAATATCTGAGAAACAAAAACCCTTCTGAATGCTGAACAGCCATTAAAGGCAATTATGTTTGCAAACAAACCCACAAAAGAAAGTTCCCCAAACACCTCAAAATATTTTCTTTGTTGTGTAACCCACAAATGTGGTTTTTGATAAGCAGTCTAGCATTAGGGAGAGACCTAGACAATTAGCATATACGGTCTGAGAGCTGGAGCACCTCTCCTATGAGGACAAGCTGAGAGAGCTGGGGTTGTTCAGCCTGGCGAAGGCTCTCAGGAGACCTCATAGTGGCCTTCCAGTGCCTGAAGGGGCCTACAGGAAAGCTGTGTCCCTGCCCATGCAAGGAGGTTGGAACTAGGTGATCTTTAAGGTCCTTTTAAACTCAAACCGTTCTATGATATGATATGATATGATATAATATGATATGATATATGATAAGATTTAGGCACGTCCCTGTGGTCACTGCAAGGTTTTTTCAACCTGAGATTTTGCTAACCTGTCTAGTTTGGGTTCCAGCTTGGCTCCAGCTCACAGGCACAGCTTGGCCCTGGTTTGGGAAGTGAAAGTAGTTAAAATCTGCACAGGATAGTTTGGGGCACCTGCCTATGTACAGTAAATTAGTTGGTTTTAGCACTGCACTCCTTGTATCAGATTGAGAGCTGAATTTTAAGCAGGGGAGTAGTTGCCTTCCGTGCTGTGCTGACACATCTCCTGCTGAGAAGCCAAAGCAACAGATACTGCTGGAAGCCCCAGTATCTGGCAGGACTCCTGTGAGGGGCATCTGATAAAGGAAATCTTCAGCAAAATGTAAGCCAAGGGTGCCCACAGCTCTGAGCTCTGGGAAAAATGTGCTTAGTCAGTTAAGGGGCTCTAGACTGGATATTAGAAAGAATGTCTTTACCAAAAGAGTGATTAGACAGTGGAACAGGCTGCCCAGGGAGGTGGTGGAGTCATCATCTCTGGAAGCATTTAAAAGAAATATAGATGTAGTGCTCAGGGACATGATTTAAGCACTGATTGGGTAGATTAGGCTATGGTAGGTGGATTTAGGTTATGGCTGGACTTGATGATCTTCAAGGTCCTTTCCAACCAGGATGATTCTGTAATTAAGTTGGGGAAGGCTCAAGCAGACTAACTGCTTCCTGGGATGAGGGAGCCACCACAATAAAATTCTGCAGTTCAGGGTTTGGGGAGGAAAAGAAAAAAGTGTAAAGTGTAAAAGCTTCAAGGAGCTAAGAGTTCACTGGTGAAGCTTTCCTTTGAGCCAAGGACCCTGGGTGGATTTGGCATGTCACTGCCTCCCTGGGGTCAGAAGCACCTGGAAGAGCACAGGGTCAGGACAGTTGCTCGGTACTCTGCCAGGGTGGTGGTGTTGCCTATTGTGATTGGTTGGTATATGTTTTTTGTTTTCCTTCTTTTCCAGTTAATAGAAGTTTGTTTAAGCCCCCATATCCCACTCTTTGTTTGATAGTGGAGAAGGATTGTCCAGAACCCAAAGGATCCAGATCAGGGTGATATTTAATCAATTTTTCTTAGTTTCCTCTATTGCATTGTGCCCCCACAGTCATGTTAGCAACTGTTTTTGGGTTGCTAAATCTAGTGAGAGTTGGAAACTAACGAAGACTCCATTTTTGCGTGGAAGTACAGTTATTCTCTTGAGCTCACCTCCTGCACAGCCCTGCCAGTCCTGCATCAGGGCAGCCATGAGGGAGGAGTGGGGCTGGGGTGAACCCATGAGGTGCAGGAGGGGCTCCATGTGGCACCACTGTTGCTTGTTGAGCGGTGGCCTTTGTGTGCCAGGTTTCTGTAGAAGGGAGAGCAAGATGGGCTGGTTTTAAGTGTTTTAGTAATTTAGGGCTTGAATCTGGCCCTTGTGGCTGCCAGGCAGTGATGCCAGAAGGATTAAATGGGAAACTGAATCACTTTATTGAAACACCTCCTGAAATGGCTTTGGTCCTCCTGTGAGCACAGTGGGAGCAAGGCAGTGAACATCTGCTATAAACCCAGTGTGGGAGGAATTTGTTACACCTGCGTTGCACTATGAGGGTGGAAAAATCTTGGTTTCCTCTCTGATTTACTGCTCTGTAGTAGAGCTGGGAGATGTTTTCCCTGCTACGCTCTTTGAACTGTTCTGAGTCACTGGGTGCTGCCTGCTGAATAACCAGTATAAATTTCTTTTTATGACTGTAACCCTAATTTTTTCCATCCAACCCTTTCCTTGATTTAACTTGTTGAGCTGTTATTGAATTTGTACTATGTAAACATCTATCTGTGGGGCTCAAATCTGACAGAAGAGAAATCAATTAGGGTAGGAACAAAAACTATACTTGAGAAGTCTTGAAGGACACTCTACTATATTTAATATCCATTGTAGGCAGGCAAGCTTCTATAAGGTGGCTGTTCCCTGACATTGGGAGTGTATTTGCCATTAAATCAAATTTGGACTACAAGATTGCATTTTATTATCCAGAACTGTTAAAATGTAGAAAGGTTTTATTTCTACTGCAGATCAGAGGGATGTAAGAGTAGGTTGTACATATTTGAAGATTTATATCTTTAAAACAGTAGTTAATGAGTATATTTAAAATACTTTCAT
The DNA here is from genome assembly GCF_000747805.2 of Chaetura pelagica. Lineage (NCBI taxonomy): Eukaryota > Metazoa > Chordata > Aves > Apodiformes > Apodidae > Chaetura > Chaetura pelagica. The sequence goes on from NW_009952694.1 coordinate 2,809,950, forward strand.
TGTGAATAATATATTGAAGCCAAACAGTATGATACTAGGTTCATCTGTATTCACAACAGGGCTGCATGTTTATTTGAAGCTTTGAATTTGCATGGCATATATCCTATGCAGTTTTATAGAAGAAATATTTCCATTTTAGAATTCAACTTCTATAACCTTTGGCAATGTGTAGTATCAATGGCTCTTTGTTGCTTAAAAAAAGTGAAACTGTAAGCTATCCACAAGGATATGCAGGGCATTGCTATAGCAACACAGCCTCCCTTCCATCACCAAGAGAGAAGTCATGAATAAAAGATGGGGTTCTAAAGACAACAAAATAGAAAAGGTTGTTTCAACCCTTCTAATACCTGACATTTGCAGTTATTTTGTTAAATTCAAACAAAAAAAAAAACTGTTGGGAAAGGGCATGCCTTTGCTGAAAGTATGCATTTATATATTGGGAATGTCACCAAACAGATAGACACTTTTTGCATTTATCAGCTTAGAAAAGGGGAATAGAAGTCCACAGCAGAAGCCAACAGCATGCAAATTCTTACAATGTGTATATATATAAAAGAAAGACAAATCTTAAATATCTGTCTAATCTGAAAAAACAGTGGATGCTTGCTGTCTAAATTGACAGGTTGAAAATACAATGCTGGGAAAACACTGCCTTTTTCCCAGTCTATATTTGAGTTTTTTAAAAATTGAGGTGGAAATTGTCCTTCAGAAAAGGAAAGATTCTCAGCCTCAAGAAATCCATATTTTTCTTCACCTGTATAAAGATTATAATGAAAGTAAAACTCAATCCCATTTTCTTCTGTGCCTTACTTTTTTTTCTGGCCCTTTGTGGTTTTTTTTTTTGTGGAAATGTCTTAATTAATGAATTAACTGTGAGGCATAAGAACAGCAAGTATGGTTTGGAGTGTTCTTTACAAAAATGCATGTTATTTGTTACTACAATTGAATTCAGATTAAATCCAGGCAGGACTACAAGACCATTTCTTGTCTATGGTTTTGTTTATTAAAAGATTGTTTTAAAAAATACTGTTGATTTAGAAAAAGAAAAAAAAAAAAGGAGAAATGTGTATCTATGACAAACTTGTTTCAATTACTCTTTGGAATAATTTACTCTGTAAATATACACTTGGATTTACTCTATTTGAAATGATAACGTGATAGATGACTGTTGGTTATGCTGGCAAACTTTCACTGAGTAACTGTAAATGTGATGTACAAAGCGTGTAAATCTGTAGTGATGTTGGAAAAACATGGTATCTGTCAGTCCTGCAGCTTCACTTCAAAGCTGGGAAGCTCACTTTCTTCAGATTCTGAGTTTTGGTTGCTTTAGGGATACACTTTGCTTATAGTCACTAAACTGTACAAGTATGAGGAAAGATAGTAGAACAACATTGGCCCTCACCATTAGAAAACAATATTTTTATTCCCTTTCCCTCTTCCCCTGCTTTCAATCCAGTGACTTTCCTGCACTTTAAGGTATAGCAAGCAGATGAGATCTTATCTGAGAGAAATCTGAGAAATGCTTTGGTCAATTTTATAGCCTTTAATATGGTGTGAATTGTCCTTGGGCTTGCCAAAATAAACCCCAACAAACTAAACATGCTTTTGAGGGAGGTCTTGTTACTGAGTGAGTGTATACTGAGTGAGTATAAAAACTGGCAACTGTACTATCCTATTTATTTCAGCCAAAATTTTTAATATATTTTCATGTGTTTCTTGGAATTTTTCAGGAATTTTTTTTCTCCTTTTTGCCCAAGAAAAATATTTTAAATAAATGTAAGAAAATCCAGGTTTTCTCCAGCTTGTGTACTTGTGGGATATAGGACTTGTCACCAGTTAAGGCAGATTTTTTTTTTTTGCAAGAACCTCTTGGAAAAAGAGTTGGCAGAGTATGATTTAGAAGGCTTCATGAATGCCTTGCTTGCACTCTGTTAAAGGAACCTCCTCTCCTCATCAATGGGTTTTAATATAATTGAAGATTAAACATGTTTAAATTGCAGAGAATGCAGCAAAAGCCAGATAGCATCTGTGAACAGATGTATATTCAGCAACAAAAACCTGGATTCTAATGTTTTATAGGTAGACAAAATATCTTCAGAGCTCCTTAGCTACACATCCCATTGATCGTCAATTATATGCAAGAATGCTAGGGCTGAGTGTTGTCCTTGAAAACCTCATGATGTTGGCAAGGAAAGTCACACAGGTGATTGTCTGATACTTGGAAAACTCTGGCTTCTGTCTCAACTGGAACCTGGGTAAGTATTTGTGCCAAGTACTCTGAAGATTGTGTTTTCAAGTTTTCACTGATGTTAAAATGATTTAATATTAATAAGAGGGTATCTTTTTATAAACCTCTCCATGAATTCTATGAAACCTTGAAGTTCAGTGGTGAAATTGTAAAATAGGGTTTGCAAGAAAAATAGTGTTTCCACTCTTTCTTCATAGCCCCATATTTCCCTGGTTGATGTGCATGACAAGTAGCTTTGCTATGGATGAGTGGTCCAGTGTGGCAGAGTTGGGAGGAAGAGGTAAGCATCATTACTTAGGGAAAAAATGTTCACAGTCATATTTTAGTTTTTAGCAACATGCTGTTGAACAAAACAAATGCAAAACCAGAGAATAAGAAAGATAGCACAATAAGGTATCTACTGCTTTCTTTGAACTGCAAACTGTTGCAAAGATCCCCAAGCTAATAAGTTTCTTATTTTCAGACCTCCCCATGACAGGACTGTGCTTGGATATAATGGACACTAAGGTACTAGAGAAAAAAAGATTTATGTCCTGAGTACCCTCTTATGAGAGCAATGGATGTAAACTAGATGAGGTTCCTTTAGACAGAGGTTAAGTCCCAGGCAGCACCACTATTTGAATGCAAAGAAATAAATCAAGAGGGGATAGAAAGAGAAGAAAGGTCAGGTAGATGAATAAAGAATACACATAGAAATGGAGGAAGAAGGAAAGAATCTAAAACTGGCAGGAAAAACAAACAGGGCAAGAGGAAGAGGGAAAGAGAAATAGATGTATTAATTTTGAAAAGGGCAGAGGAAAAAAGAGAAAATATTTTTATTTCCTTTTATTAAAAGTTTGTTGCAAAAACATATTTAAACATAGTTAAAATTATCTTCAGTGTTGTGTTTGCATAGATTTATGGATGCTTGCCTATACCTTAGATTGTCTAAATTTGATTTCTCTAGAGTCTTGCATGAGGTGTGTTGTGTGCAATATTTTATTATGTTTTAAGTGTTTTTGAAAGAAAAATATTGCTTTTCTAGTGTGAAGTGCATAGAAGGGGGCTTTGGTTGCAATCCATGTAATTACAGGATGGAAAATTCCTCTTGGCAGCGGTGCTGCCATTCTTCAGTTTCTATCATTTAAATTTCAGACAGTCCTGGAAATTGTTGCTAGTTTCAGATGCACTTAAGAAAGTAAGAGCTCCAAACATAGTCTTTAGTCACCTTTATTCATCCTTGAATTCTGTTGAAAAATTGATTCACTACATAGTTTTTGAGACAACTGAGTACACTTACATGAACCTCTTTTCCCACCCATTATTTCTCATTGTGCTGGGGTAGCCTTAGGGAATGTATCTCTAGGTAAAGTGAACAAGTCTTGTCTTCATTCTGTTCTTTTTTCAGGGGAGTTCACTGATCTTGAGGGGAGAGGGGGAATGGTTGTAGATGACAAAATAGAGAAAAAATTATAGAGCACTATCTGTATATCCCTGTACTGATTTAATTGTGACCTAGCTGATTGATCTGCAGACTTTGTATTTGCTGAGCTGAGTAATTTGCTGAGCTGAGTCGTTTGCTGACATTGACTCTTGTTGCAGCAACTGTCAGTAATTTAAAATGTCAAAAAATACAAGTCAATATTGATATAAAATGGAGATTTTTAAACTTTTGAACTTATTTTGCTTTTTTTAAAAAGCACAAAGTGATAGATTGAAACTCATCTTGTTAAAACACTGATTTTGAATTAGTTTCTCTCTGTAGCCTGTTTTGCTCTAAATCTACCAAAAAGTGACTTCTGTTGTACTCATACACAGGGTGGTGTTTTCAAATAACTTGAGATCTGCTGCAGTCATTGGTAAAATATGGACAGAGAGGATTGATATTGTTTAGCACATTACATAAATAAAAATTTGGTATGATCAACCAAAAATAAACTTCCATTGAGTATCATTATGGCCAGTACAATGTGGGGATTACTGTCACACAAAAGAAACACTAGTTCTACAATCCATTGTTGGCTTTTTTTTTTTTTCCTTTAATATACTTAAAAATAAGAATGGAAAGGTATTTCTGGCAAAAACGTAGTGATTTTTTTTCATACCATGTGCAAAGAATGAGAACAAATTGCTGACATCTAATTATTTTTGTGAGATCACTCGTGTCAATAGCAACACATGGTGTAATAAGAATTTCCCTTAAGCTCTTCACTTACCTAGAAACTGCAATTATCTTTTGCTTTCTCATCTTTAGTGAAAATTTTTGCTCTTTTTTTCATTTCAATAATCTGAAAAAAGAGATTTCTGAAGTGATGACAGGGATCTCTTTTCCTTGCGAGATTTTGTATATTCGTATTGAATGATAAGATGTCTTATCTTTAGCCCAGGTGAAAGTTTCTGCAATTTTATGAAAAGGGTGGCATTAGCCATAATCAAAAAATAACTGTTTAAAACAACAGCAACAAAATCTTGGCATAATAGATTAAGATGATCATAACACAATATTTCACAAATAGAGCATGTGTTTTATTGCACTTTCCCATTAATAGCAGTGATTTTAATTAGATTTTGATGTTAACTATACAGTTAACATATATACAGTTAATATACTATACAGTGAACATATTCATCAGTGGTTGCAGTTTCTAAGGCTGTAATTTTAATCCAGCAACAGATCATTAGAAATTCATTGTGAAAATAAAATAAATTTTATCCTTACAATTTCTTTATAAAATCATAATGATTATGCAATACTGACCACAGCCTTCTCAAATTCAGTGTCACTGGAGGCAAGAAATGACAACTTCTTGCCCACCTCCCCATGGTAATATTATTTACAACAAGAAAGTTAATACAAATTAAAACCTTTTTTCAAAAGTATTTAAGAGAGGCAGCCCAAAAGGTAAAATCCTTGCAGGAGACTGTTTAAAGCTACCTGAGACATCTTCCATTGTGGAAATTCTATCCAAATGAGAAAATAAAAAACCCTGGTAAGATAAAGTAATAACTGTTATGAAACAGACCAAAAAAGATGTTGACTTGCTAAAAGGATTACCACAGCATTTAAAATGCAAAAGTAAGAAGACTGACTCTGAAGTTCTGACAAAGCTTAAAAGAAACATTAAATTAAGAAGGAAAAAACCCTGAACCTTAAATGGATCATTTATATTGTTTAAATATTTTACTAAGAAAGAGCAAAAAGAGGGTGTATTTTTTCATATTTTCTGTGTGGAGAACAACCTAAAGACCTTTGACTTAGCTGTCATAAAAAAGCTTTAGAACAAATTGATCTACGTATAATAACAAACCAATAGAAATAAATCGTGTTCATCTATGAACTCTAGCAGAAATCAAAAGTAAAGTGCGGAACTACTCCCTGCAATGAATAACTGTGACTCACATCAACCTTGATGCCTGAGGAGCAGAAAGTGACAATTGTGAAGCCAATTTTTTTAAAGAACATGTAGATTGTGAGACTGAAGTTGATTAGCGTGTCTACACTCTATAGCAAGCAGATTGGTTTGAATCATAATTAAAACAAGAATTAGTATGACACTGTTTTAATGTGTTGTAATGGAGAAGAATTGGCAGAGCTTGGATATTCAATAGGTGTCTCACCAAAGGCTAAAAAACATTAGGTGATATGGGATATGGAATGTTTCTTCCTGAATTAGCAACGGCATAAAGAACTAGCGCAGGAATGGAAAGAATAGGATGGATAATATTTTTCCTGACTATTTATTAGGGAAATGAATGGAGCTCTCTGCTTTTCAGCATATTCTTAACTGAACTAGAAAGGGGAGTGAATGAAGAGGCAATTTTTGGCTGATATGAAATTACTCAGGATAGCCAAAGCTTACTGTAAAGGGTTGTGGAAGGATTTTATGGTGTTGAATGACTGCACAAGAAAAGACCATAGTAGTGCGGAATAATCCCCCTAAAGAAAAAACAGTTTTAATGATGAAGCACACAGTGGTGGACTCTAAATTAGCAAAGAAGATCTTGAAGCTCTTCTGATTAATTCCTTAAAGGCATCAGCCTGATACTCAGCAGCCATCAAAAGAGGAACAGAATGTTAGGAAGTGTTGGAAAAAAGATAAAAAGAAAGAAACAGAAAGCTTGACTGTGGAGGTGTTGATGAGATGGGAATATAGTGAATGTTTTATGGGACTGTGGATGGGTATAGGACTTAGAAAGGGCAAGGAGAAAAGCAGAGGGGAAGGTCAGAGGTGTAAGACAGCTTCTGTGTGAGACACATAGCTGTACCAGTACTCTTCAGTCTGGAAAAAAGATAACAAAAGGCAAGTGTGATGGAGGAATATAAAATTATGAATGACTTCAAGAAACTGAATAGGGAATGATTACTCACTGTGGGGTACCCAAGGAAACTATTAGGCAGCAGGTTTAAAACAAACAAAAGAAAACCCTTTCCTGCATAACAAGATTAACATTTGAGATTTGCTTTCATGGGATGCCAAAATTAGAAAAATGTTCAAAATGTGATTAAACAATTTTATAAAGGAAAGACCGTGATGAACTATTAAACCTGAGGTGGATTAATTTAAACAGAAGTAACTGGCAACTGCCACTCTACTTTCCCTCTTTCATATGTTCTTTCTTCTAAACATCAGCTTCTGGCAACTGGCTGAGAAAAATCTTTCAGTTTGATCTAGCATGTCTGTTTTTGTGGAAAACAGCATAGAAAATATGGTTTATTCAGTATTAGATATGCAAGCTTTGATTCTGCTGTCCTTTCCCCTGGCCTATCCTCAGTATAAAAGCTAACGACATTTCAATGGGCTTGCATGATTAAAGGTCATATAATCAAGCACTTCACAATCACTAATCTTTCAATAATAATACTAAAACCAAAACCTTGCATGGAATGATTCATTTTAGACATTTGTCATATAAATGTCTAATAGTATACAAATATCTTAAATGCAGCTAATAAGGAATAAAATTTAACATACAGCTTGAGACTCAAAACAATATGTATAGTGTGGGTTAAGGACAAATAAGAGAGATATATCTCCACACTCTAGCAAGGGATGCTAATTCAGTTTCTCTACAGTCCTACTTTAGTGAATCAAAAATAGGAAAGGTAGGAGTTGTCCAGTATTTTCAATATCTTTGTGTGTATAAAATAGTACCAGAGGAACAGTAATCCAGGTGGTTGTTGTCCTTTATTACTGTATGAATGCAGAGACTTCCATTCATTTCAAGGGCTGCCCCCACTAAATACATGGTTTCTGTGGGAACAGAAAACAGCCCAGTTGGAGAACGCGGGTGTCTTCAGGGGTCTGCAAAGCTAATGTGACAATCATCCTTTCTCTCTCCAGGCCCAACATGAACAAAACCACAGCTCTCAGATCAGCACACGGAAAGTCTGCAAAATGTTAGCTAGGTTTTCCTTCCCCCTTTTCTGAGGAGAGAAAATGAGATTCTCTTGACTGCAAAGCTGATCAAGCTCTAGCTTAAATTTGCTCTGCTAGTTGAGAGTATTGTGCAAAAAAAGCCCTAAATATCTGAGGCAGAATGAAACTCTTAGAGCTTGTAAGGTGGGAGTAATGACAGAAAATGGAAAGGCTGCCTGGTAATGTTGCCATCAGCAACTGAAATATTGAGATGAACTGTCAAGAATCAAGTGTTCTCTTATTTATTTAAAATGTATGGATAGGTGCTACTGTACTACCTGGCATGTTAACTTCTGAAATGTGAAGAATGAAAGAGTCTGTTTGATTTAGTTTGGAGAAGAGGATGCTCAAGGGAGACTCTCTACAACTATCTGAAAGGAGGTTGTAGTGAGATGGGTGTCAGATTCTTCTTCCAAGTAAATGATGATAAGAAAAGAGGAAATGGCCCGAAGCTGTAACAGGAGAGATTTAGGCTAGATAGTAGGAAGAGTTTATATACTGAAAGAGTAGTCAGGCAGTGGAACAAGCAGTCCAGGGAAGTGGTGGAGTCACCATCCTTGGAGGTATTAAAAAACTACGTAGACACGGCAATTTGGGAAATGCTCTACTGGGGGTGGTGAGGTTTTTCTGGGTTGACGGTTGGACTTGGTGACCTTAGAGGTCTTTTCCAACTGTGACAATTCTGTGATTCTATGTTTCCGTGAATGGGCACCCTGCTATTCAGGTGGCATCCTAGTGGAGCTGGGACTTGCGCCACCATTTGTTTCCAGCACAAGAGGTCTGGAGGTGTTAAACACAGCACTGAGCATCGTGTAGTGATGCATGTGTCACACATGTCTCAGAGAGGCATCTGGGAGGCCTCCAGTTGTAAGAGTAGTGTGTCTACTGGGTTATGTTGGGCCAGCTTGAAATGGTGTGTGGAAGTTGATGTATGCTGTATTGAACACCTCACACTATGGCAATGATTCTGTTAGGTTGTAAGGCCTGTGCTATAAGAGAAGCACTGTCCTGAGCATTGCATCAACATCCCAACCCTTGGGATTCTGACAGACATTAAGAACCCTTTCACTTGTCTCTGAGCAGAGCTTAGGTGTTATTACACATACTGCAGTGTCCATGTTTAGATGATTTGAGTAATTTGTGTCCAAAATTGAGGTGCAAATTGAATGCAGGTATCATTGAGGATTAGATTTCCAAATCACTCCCTTGAAGTTTTGCATTTAAGTTCTCATCCACTCTATGGCATGCTTGATGCATCATGGTCACTGCAAATTGCTTTCTGATTACATTCAATGTGTGTTTGCAGCTGGTGGAACCAAACAGTTATTTGCACATACGTTCTGAACTTGGTTCTGGAACTCCTGGAATGACAGTCTGATGAAATTAGAATAGAAACTGCATCTGCATTTATGCCAAAGTAGGAGCACTCAAAATTCCTACCATGTGGTCTGGATGATCCAATATCAGTGTAGATTTGAGTCTACGGGCTAGTGGAGAGAAGGTGTTGGGTGAAAAGAGCAGGATTCAGTTCCTGCTGTCATTCTACAGTTTTGAATAAAACATCCAGGACCCACAAGCTTTTTTTATTCATGCTGTTAAAAAATGCGTAGCAAATCTTGGCTGCATTTGCAAATCATTTTGTACCTAAGGTTGATAACACAATTGGGAAATTATTTTAACAAAGAAAATGAATATGAATATGATGATGTGGAGAAAAAGTTCCCTCAAAAAATCTGAGAATGGTATAAAAGAAACCTATCTTCTCAGTGACTGTTATCTCTGCAGGTTTGCTCTGGACTCCAGAAATGAAGCTGGTTTTTGGGTTGCACACAGTCTCACAAATGTTGGCCACCAAAATGAGTCTCATATAAATTAGTTAGGACTAATGGTTCATCTCCTCCTGATGTATGTAATTCTGATAAAAATGTTGTCAATTCTCTTAACAATATACAGGTGGTAGTCTCTGAAGATATTTGCTCATTTTCTCTTGGCACTAAAGTTTCTTCTGACAGAATTAAGATTGTTGAATTAGCTGAGTTGATAGACTTCTCCATGAAAGCACCCATCCAAAATGAATGCTTTAAACAACACATCTGTTCATTGTGTTTTGTTGTAAAACTTAGTTCAGTAATTTAGAATAAATACAGGATCTAGTGCTGTTGCACTGCTAGTGTGCAGTTTTCTGGTGCTGACTAATAACTGGAGGGAGGATGGGGAGACCAGGCATATTTCCTTTCATGTGCTAGCATAAAAACAGCAGAGATAATGTGCAAACTATTATTCATGTCAATGCTAATTATGTTTCCAAACATTTTCATGTATGAACTACATTTTAACGTGCATTATTCTCTATTAATTATGTGACATTTCTATGGGGAGTTACAGCAATAAAGGTGTTGGAGAATGTGACAGGGAATGTTGCTTTTTTTTTTTGTCCCCCAGTACTGGCTGGCAAGGTCACTGTCTGAATGGACTGCCTGCTTATAACCTTTTGTGTTGTACAAATAAGAGCTTTTCTGATGCAGTTCTTAGAAAATATTTTAAAGTTCAACGAAATATTCTAAACTTGAACTCAGGTCTTCTGGCTTTCCTTCTGCATTAGCATTTTTTTATAGTCTTCAGATTTGTTTCTTGATTTGATAATGTGCTTTCTGATAGATCCCGCCTGGTCGCATGTGTGGCATTCAGGATGTACAGTGCTTGCCTCGAACAATCCAAGAGATAAGCTTGGACTTTGGCACTCAGGATATCTTTTGTCTGTCCCGAGGCATCTGAGAGTTGAACGACACCTGCTGATGCGATTTTGCAGGACAAGACAAGGAGTGCCAGTCTCAAGGTACTTCCTAGGACAGAAACTCCACAGCAAGGAACTAATCCTGTGGTGGCAATTGACTCAACCTCCTCCTTTGTAATGGCTGATCTCATCCATTAGCCAAACAAAGACTACATAGCCCCTGGCATCATCCCTGCCCCTGCTATCACAGAGAAGATCCGAAGGGGTTTTCCCTATGCAGGGAGAGAAGTGGGGGGGCAGTGGGCAAGGACTGTATAAAAATGTGGGACTCTGTGGGTGCAAGTTAGCACTTCTCCACCTGGAACTACTTCCCCACCGACGACATCGACGACATCACTGGACCGTGGGCGGTAACTCTGCTCTTGCTTTCTGTCCTCTATCTCTCTGCTTTCCCCTCTTTTTCCTGTCTCTCTTTTCCTGCCTGTCCTATCCGCTCTAGGGACTTTTGTTGTGTTATTGCAATAAAAGTTTGTTGTGTGCATGACATCTGACCTCGTTTGCATCTTAATTTCACCATTTGGGATCACCTTTATTTATTAAAATTGCCACGTACCCGAATACCGGATCGTGACAGCATGTTATGTTTTCCTGAAGCTGTTGTTGTTTGTACTGAATAGGAACTATTGGAATAATCTGTAGTGATGCTAATTCACATTCACTTGTAGTGCTGCTGCCTAGATACACAGTAATTGTTCCAGAAGCCTCCATTCTGATAAGAACAAATATTCCTGATGAAGGTATCAGTGATTTTTAACCCATTTGTTCTTTAAGCTCAGCATAACACTAGTTGTTCCTAAACTAAGAGAAGCAAAAAGATAAGCTATATGGATAGAGGTTTTCAGGATGCACACAGATGACTTTAGTAATCCTAAGGTACCGTGGCACATTGGTTGAACACGTGATATACGTGGTTTATAAACCAAATCTTGTATGACACCAGTATTAAGGCACTGTTGTGTAAGAAGGAGGAAGCTACCCTGAAGAGAAAATTGGGAGTATTCCTCAATCAACTCTTGGCTGCATGTGGTTGTGCACCATGCTAGGATGCACAGAACTGCACCAAGCTTCATGCCTGTAGACTGGCATTAAGTTTAAAATTACTTAGTTGCCATCCACCCTGTTGTGTTTTCAGCCTTTTAAAACCTGAAGATAATTTATTTACCTCAGGGTGGTTTAGTTTATCACATCATCAAAATAGGTTTAATTAAAAAAAAAATAAATAGAATAAACTCTAATAATTTAGGGGGTTTTGCTTGCTTACATGTATGGACATGCATTAGTTATGCTGTTGTCAATTGCAAATGCAGTTGTCAAGTGTTTTTGCAATAGTTTTTGAGATCAGGTTAAGGAGCATTGTTCTAGAATGTTCACTTGGAGTTGGGATATCTGATAGAAGAGAGTGGTAGAAAGAGGTATAGGTAAATGACAGCTTGTTGAAAAAAACCATTGAATTGATGCCAAGAACTTTGAAGTGACCATTTTTAACAGTGAAGTTTAGGTGGTGAAATCTCTATTGCCTGGCATTTTAAAATCAAAATCAGTTATTTTTCTAAAAACCTTTGAATGCATAAAATAATTGACTCTATTTGTGTCACATGTTAAGTTGGACTCTGAGTTAATACAAGAGTTTTCTTCAGCTGTGGAGCTACAGATGAAGAAAGTTTTATCTCCAGTGTTGATGCTAAGAAGCCCAGAGTGGCCATGGTGTTCATGAGACTGACAACCAGCATGTCTTAGAAAGTGAGAGGGCTGCTTTGATATAGCAATAATACTATGTTTTGCTTATTTAACTGTATTGGAATTTGATAAGCTGATTATTTTATTGGCTTTTGCTCTTCATGAACAATTTGACATGGGCTTCATCTCTTTTGACTTCTCAGCTTCAATATTCTTGATTTATTTGGCAACTGTTAATTTGAACCAAAATGAGAAAATGCTGGAGGGCTTCTTTTGTAATGGCAGTTTTCTAATCTGATTTCTTTGTCAACAGAGAACTCAGGGAATTGGCTGTCAGAATAGATTCTCTTTGTTCTGTCTATAGTACCCTTAAATGCCTTTTAAAAATAGTGATTGTGAATTACCATATATCAAGTACAGAGAATCTGTATGGGAGAGAGGAATGTAAGAGAAAATAAAAAGGCATTCCAGAAAAACTGTACTACAGAATAGAATGGGAAATAAGGAAAAACTTGTTTCCTTTCTGTCCTCTAAGACAGAGCCTTATAATATTTTACATGGCTTTGCTCTTAGTTGCTATCCAGGGAAAGAATACTTTAAGTTTGGATGAAGATCAATTCAATTAAAAGTAAATATATATATTTTTTTTACAGAGTATATTGATTTTAGAGAGCTTAATAACATGGGTTCCTATTTAATGTAACACACTTTTTTGTGGATTGTTGAAGTATGCTTCAGGTTTACTTACCATCAATGCTCTGTGTTAGTATTTAAATTATTTAATAAGAGGAGAACTTGGTAAACAATAAACAAGCATCTTGCCTGTTAAATCAGCAATGTAGACTTGCTGCTTATTTTTCTAATCCATATGAACTGTTACTGGTTACTGGCATTCTGCTCTTAGAAACCCATTCTATAGAATATTCTTCTCAATATTTAGGACTTAACAGTGCTATCTCTTGGCAAAGAGAATTTCTATGAGTTGTATAGCTAAGAAATAAAACATACTTTTTCAATTTAAAACCTAGCTATTTATTTCCAACTTATGCATGATACCTCCATTGCTGTCAGTAATTAGCCTTGATATGCATATTTTCCAGTCAGTGTCTGCTCCTGGGACTGATAACACTCACTGTTTGTAGTTACTGCTAGACATTTATATGCAGAACCAACATCACTGGTTGGTTCTGTTAAATTTCTTGTGCACCAGAAACAAAAGGGATGAAAAAGAGTCATGCCTGTGACCCTCTTGTTGGGAGGAGTTGGACCAGACAGGTGACCACAAATTAACCAAAATATTCCATCCCATACATGTCATGCTCAGTATAAATCTGAGGGATCATGAAAGTCAAGCTCTCCTTGCCCATGGCAGGCATCCTGGGAGGATTCTGTTTGTTTGCCTGCCTTTGATCCTGATCTGTGTGTTCCTGCATCCAGCTCCAGTCTGCTGCTGATTCCAGAAGCCCAGTACAGGATTTTCCCACACCTGACTTGCAGCCTCCTTGGTGGTGACGTGAGGTTTTGTGTGTATTTGTATGTATTTGATCATATTTCATAACTATCTTTTTCATCATTACTCTTTCATTAAAACTGTGTAGTTTAGTTTTGAACCCATTGGTCTCTCTCCCTTATTCTCTGTCCTTTCTCTATAGTCAAAGGGAGAGAGATTAATAGAGAGCAGCTGCAATTTGATTAATTACTGGCCCATTGTTAAACCATGAGAATTTCCCCATAACCAGTGATGCAGATAGGCATCAGCTCACTTGAGGAGAGTAGTTGAGGAAGGAATTGACTTGTAGAGAAGACTGTAGGTGGAACAACTGCAGAATATTTTCAAATAGATATGTTGGCCTTTCCTTGGTTAGTCTCAGATTTGACTTGATTCTGTTCTGACTTTATTCAGCCTTTTCTGGAGGCTGGCATTAATAAGACTAAACCAATTTCAAAGCATCCCTATGAAATCAGTGGCTTTTCAGGTAATAATTTAGGGCCTGTAACATTTCCCACTTCCAAAAGTGGCTCTGAAAAATGCCAGCTGTGCATGAGAACTAAGCAGCAATCCACTTCAGGAGGTCTCTACGATGAAGGCAATATTCTTAGCAAGATAATTACCAGATAATACCCTGTTAAAAGTTTCAAGCATAAAGAATATAAAAATAGAAGAACAAGAGGCCATGCTTATCTTAAGGGAAAATGATTGTACAAGACACAAGCAAATCCCTGCTGTATACCAGGAGGAGCTGAGGACGTACACTGCCCCAGCATGTAATGTGGCTGTGGCCATGCAGCTACATGAAATCCTCACCCTGACTGCTGCCTGAACCCTACACTGACAACTCCAGCTATTTCAGCACAGTGAACTCACCTGAAATTCTTTCCACATTTGGATTCTACATCCATTTCCAACAGGACTTCACCTATTTCCTGCTGCCCAAATTTGACAAAATGTGATGTGCCTTTTTCTTCTTTCTCCTCTCTGCCTTTCCCACTGAGCCTTCCATCCTACATTGTGCTCAACCTGGTGACCACATTTGTACTCTCCCCCAACATTGCCCATAACTTCACGCTCTTTCCTCACAATAAAAGTATGGTTTAGATTCCTGTTCCAAAATGACGAGACCTTTCTTCCCATCTGCTTCCTCCCTCCTTTTCATCCTGTATGTTTCTGATCTTATAGACACTGTGTTACCAGTGTCTACTTCCATTTTTCTCCTCCAGTTCTACACTTGATCCCCTTCATCTGCCTTTAGGACCCACATTTCACTGGTATTTCCTTCTGTCACTGCAGCTTGTTTTTAGATAAGTTTAGTAAACAAGTATTCCATCCTTCTTCCTTGGACTTGTCGACCAAGTGTGACTGTAACATGGTTATTCCCTTTCAGCCTTTCCTTTGCTCAGATCCTGTCCTCTTCTGACTGCATTCTGGTCTGGGATGGACTCCCTTAGAGAAGTTGTCTGATTCATCTTTTTTTTGCAGTTTTGCATGGACTGTGTCTTTTCTCTTTAACTGTATCTCTGAATATCTGCCTGTGAAAATACAAATTTGACAAAATTTTCTAAGCTGTTGCTTCACCAGCCCATCTCTCTGCTTTAGTCTTGGCTTATTTAATTCAAATTAAAATCTTAGACCAGCTTTCTTGTATGTCCTCAGAGGAACTCAAGTTCAGTTCAGAGATAGCTACAAACCTTTGACTAGTTCCTGCCTACAGTTTCCTTTTTCTGAGTATGAACACTGCTAGGCTTGTCAGGTGAGGCACATAGCATGGGTGTGCTCTGTAGGTTATTTCTCCCATTCAGGCTGCCTTGATGATTCTCACTGCAATAATTAAAATATTTCCTGTCTTTCTTTCCATGTAGTAGGAGTTGGTATTATTTTGAGACTCAGTTACTATGACACACTTTTTGTCTTGTAATTTTGTTCCTCTGACAATTCTTCCTATTCCTGCAAAGATCTTCCTTCCTATGTTTCTCATAACTTTAATTCCCTTTAATTCCCTTGCTCTGCAAAATCCACTCCCTTTTGCTTACCTCATTAAACCTAAGCTGTTGATTCATTCTTGAGGCCTTTCACAATCTCTTGCACCGTATTTATCACCTTACCTTCAAGACTGAGGGTGAACACCAACCTCTAGTTAGCCAGCAAGCCCAGCCTTCTCCATCTACTTGTTGAAGTTCCATGGTTTTTATCCCAGTTTTCCTCCACCTTCCCCTAAGGTGGGAAATGGGAATGTCCCTACAAGCAGCCCCAAGTTATTTAATTATTCTCCAAATCCCTGCTTAATGTTCTTCCTGATTATGACTAATACATGAGACAGAATAAGCACAGTCTCCTGAGATTGAGCTGAGCAATGCTGATAGCATTAATTTCCTCAGTATTGCAACATAAGTCGTCAGGGGCAGAGACAAGTAGCATAAACAACTTGGGAATGCTACAGGAATACAGCTGATAAATAATGATTTTGGAAGGCTGGCACCTCTAAAAGACTTCAAAGTGGTGGCCTACATTGTGTGAACACTACAGATTATGGCCTCTAGCTGAAGAATGAGAAGATGTTATGGGATTTACTTTCAATTTTTCACTTCTGTAAAAGGTTTATTCTATTTTATAGAAACTTTTTTTTTTTTTTTCTCAATTAAGTTATTTGTATATTAATGGTATCTATGGGTAGCATGGGATGATAAATATTGAAATGGGGTGTGGAAGTGATTCATATTTCATGAACTCTGGTCCTGACCTTCTTACAATTACCAGAACAAATTACATTAATTGCACTAAATTACATGACAGGTGGAGGAAGCTGTCATTAGTATCCATTACACACAGCAATATAGAAAGAACTACCCTGGTTTTCTGTGGTAATTGACTGTAAATATGACCAGTCTTACATAACAGCAGTGCATACCCAGGAGGTGATGCTAGTTTTGTTTGTGCAGTTTTCATGTGAAAAGAGCTTGCTTGTTTCAGAATAAAAATGTTTGTTCCTGAGTGATAAAATCAGTGAAGCCTGGATTCCTATGGATTAAGGTCCACTCTGCCCACTATTGCAGCACCACCTCCCTTCATATCCTCTTTAGCATCCATGGCTGGCAAGAGGTCCTGTCTTTCCCTCTCTATCACAAACTGCTGGTCTTCAGGAAACCTGTAGAAGTGCAATCATCTATAGGACTTCTAGTACCTTTCAAAACTGAGTTAATAATAATTGCCTGGGTGGAAAATTACATGAGGGAGAGATCTCTGGTAGCATAAACCTTGTTTCCCTAGGTGAAGAAACAGGCAAAAATACTTTGTATGAAGGTCAGCATCTGAAAATGTGAACCTGAGAGTAGGGACAGACAGTGTGAGTTGTGTGAATGGCTGCCATAGCATGACATGCTCCACTGGGAGCCCCTCCAGCCCCTACCACAGTGTAGACATCACACTTGCTTTTCCTTTTTAGTTGCGTTGCAATGTTTCTGAGGTGAAAGACCATGATGAAAAAAGAATACATTCTGATATGGGCAAGTTTTCTTAGTGCCTCCCATAGTTGAATTGTTTACTAACTAAGCACATTGGAAATTCACATATTGTAAAAAATATATTTTCTTCAATTTTCTCAAAGATATAAGGAAGCTGAAAGGCACAGATAAGATCTTATTTCTCCTTCACTTTGTTTTATAAAGCCTTTCACTTTGTTCTTCTCTGTAGAACTCATGGTGCATGCTTTCCTTTTGCTATTTTTCCTTGTTCCATCCTTAAACAATGTTGGTTTCTGTTAAGAAGAATAATTTTAGTTTAAATCTTTCAAGGTTTTATTTAAAAAAAAAACAAACACAAAAATCCAACCTGAACAACTCTTTCAATTAAAAAAAAAAAAGTTTATAATCCATGAATAATTTAGAGAATGTAACTCTAACCATATATATTATAGTGTGGTTTATTCCCTTATCCGTTATCCATATTATTCAATTCACTTTGTAGACTGTTTTTAATGAGCAGAAAGGTTTGAATAGCTCAGAAAAAATGTATACATTTTTCTTTGCTGGATGTCTGAGCAGAGCCAGCTTTGACTTGGGCTACAATTTATAAAATAATTTTAAAAATATTAGCACAGCTTTTCTTTAAAATGCATTGCCAGGTTTTTCATCTAGCACTTGAACCAATGGGTACTAGATTTGTAAAAACCTCTGAAGAGTGGGGCCTGGGAGCCTGCTAAAGTAATTGACCCTTGGTAGACTGTTGTGTTGAGATCCAGTCCCATGGAGTAGTTTCATGAAGTTTCATGTGCAAAAATAGGATGCACAGGTATTTGCCTGCACATATGTAATATTTTTATGTGCTAGGCATGATAAGAATAAATAAAACTGCTTTCATAAACTCTAGCTTTTTTCCAAAGTATGTGAACGTACAGTTTGATATATGTAGGAAAACAGCCATTCACAAGAAATGGCTCTTACCTTAGAAAATTATTAATCCTCTGTTTGAATCATGATTCTCACATAAGCTCTGTGGTTTCAAAAATGTAGTAAAACCTCATAAATGTAATCAAGAAATCAGTACGTCTCAAATCTTTGCCAAAGAAGATGACAGAATCTGTCAGAGGAGATGGTGGCGAGAAAAAGTGTGAATGAAGCCTTAAAAAAAAGAAAGAAACCCTAAACTGATCCTTTAAAAAAATGGATGAATGTGGTAAATGCACAGTGGTATCCAATACAGCAGCATTGGAAGGAGTGATGTGGTTACCAGAGGTACCTGTGACCTTGCAGCTCACGTGGGGCAGCTAGTGGTGCCTTTGGTTTCATCCCAGGACCAACCTCAACTGGGGATCCCACAGAAAGAACACTGTAATCCCTCTGTCACCATCATCTAGAGAGTGTCTTTGAACAATTCAATACCAGTGAATGCTTAAAAACCCTTTCCTGTTGTTGTTCAATAAAATTTGAATTTAGAATGATGGTCCAGTACTCTAGTTTGTGGAATAAATAATGTACTTCTGCTATAGGTGCTCTTTGTCACTGAGATGAAGGATGCTGAGAGCCCTGGGGCTGAGGACAGCTGTATGGTGTGTAATGAGGTTTCTGCAAAAGCCAAATGTTGTAGAGATCACAGGGGTGGAAATCCTGGAGAAGAGAGTAAGGTTTGTGCTTCGCCTTGCACAGACTGAAGCATGCATTTGCTGGATCTGTGCAGAGGAAGATTTTCTTTTTGAGTCTGCCTCTCACAATAGGAGATCTTGCCTTACACTTGGAAACAGAATTTAGGAAGGTTTTTGTATTACAACAAATACAATTATTAAGCTACAGTGATGTGATTCAGGCCTTCAGCAGCTTAGTCTGAAATGTCATCTGCACATACCAGCCCAAGATGCAGAAAGGCTAGAATATATGGTGCACAGGCTTCAGACATTGCACAGTAAATTAAATGAAATTACTTCTGTATCCTTCTGAAATTGTGGTGTATTTTTTTAATTTTGTGATTTCCAGCTTGCTTTTTAAATAAGAAACTTTGCTGCCTTTTTCCTGGAAAACTACGATACTGAAAGAAAATTTACTTGCTTGGTATGTTACAACCTTTCTTCAAACCAGCATTGAGCTTTAGTGCTTAGTGCCATTTAACATTGTATAATAATTTAAATCCACTTCAATGACTTTTGTAATATAAATGTTTTAAGTATAATAACAATTATTTTAACAAGTGTTTCCTGATTCCAGGCATGTGTAAAGAAGATGGGGTATGTAATATGTCTCTGACCAGATAACTGCTTTTACAAATTATATTCATTCTTCTTTATTTAGCTGCAAAATGAAGGGAGTTCAGGGTAGTTCAAGGAAAGCATTGTGGTAAACAGACAGCTTAAATGTGAGCAGTGTAAAGAGCAGCAGCTTGCAGAAATATTGCTATAGATACTAAGACCGTATCCTGCCTCGCTACGGACCACACATAATTGAATCATGTTCAATAGAAGGCCATTACAAAACAGAGCTGATTTGCAATGCTAATGTGGTGAAGACAGCTGTCACTGGGAATTAAATATGATCATTCAAAGCCTGAATAAATGAGGTGCCCATTATCTTCTGGCTCTGCTGCAGCCTGCTTAAAGAACACAAATAAATGATACTGTCTCAATAACCAGCTCAGTTTTGTCTTCTAGCCATAGAAATATGAAGAAGACAGAGGGAAGAGGGAGGGCACACAACAACATCAGCAACAAAAAGCAGAGTCAATTTACAAAGACATGCAGAGAACCAGTGCCCTAGGACTCCATTTTCAACAGAACAGTATTGGTGGAAAAATGGAGAAAAAGCTCTTTAACCAAGCTAATGTGTTTTAGTGTAGAGCAGACATACTTATTGACTAAGAAACACTGAAAAAGAACAAGTGTCTAAAAACCAGCCAGTGATTTTCCAATAATTTTTTCCTAGAAATCAGTCAGAAAATCTGAGATGTCACATAAACTAGCACAAAGACAGATAAAGGACAGGTTAAGGTAAATTTCTTTTCCTTTTGCCACCCAGCACTTTGGATGCCTTAAGGTATTTCAATACAATTTTGCTGTGAACCATTATCTATGCACAAGGAAAATTAGGTGGAAGAAATTTACATTTGTTTGAAGAAGAATTTTCTGGGTAGTTAGTGTCATTTCGTAGTCATCATAAAAACCAATGGTGATGAGAAAAAGGAAAAAGAAAAGTGAATATAAAAATGAAAAGTATTTCTAATTCAGGTAGGAGTGTCACAGCCGATTTACCAGTCCCTGATGTAGCTAAGCAGAACCTGCCTGGTCCAAGCTTCACCTGGGAAGTGCTGCGGAGCAGCTGAGCCCGACCATGAGCTGCACAATGCTGAGGATCTGCATTCCAGAGGTGGGCATTCTCCAGTGGACCTGCTCTGTGTCCTGGCCAAGCATCTCCCTGGGAAGCAGGGAGCAGGATCCCAGCAGGATGCTGGGAGCACAGACAACAGCAGTGACGAGTGGTATTTAAGTCTTGGTATTTTAGTATCAACTGAAGCCTATAGAAAATATTGTGTAAAATTTGCACTTTAAATGAGAATGCAGTGAGAAGACAGAGACGTAATTCATGTCAATGAGTTGATTTAAGAAATCATATTACTAGTATGTCTGCATGTGTGCAAATGTGTCTTTAGACCCATGGCATGAAGGATAACCATATATGAAGTACTATAGAGTTGCTTTTCTTCCATTGAAATATTTGCCCACACACTGTTACTTCCCAGTGTGTTACATTTCCAGTAGGAAAATCAGCTGGCAGAGCTTGGAAGGGGTCTAAAAAGGCTGGGCAAAGTGGGTGGAAAAGAGTTGAAGATAGCTATGCTCCAGGCTTCTGTCTTTTGTAATGTCAGGTCCCAGGACAAGTGACCATCTGAGACCTTTGGCAGTCCTGTGTAAGTGTGTAACAGACAAAAAGTTTCATATGGGTCTTGGCTACACACATGAGAAAATATGCTACTCTAGGACTAAGTACAAAGAAAACAAAGGTATGAGCAAGAGATGAACACAATCTTTATGCAAAACTTGCAAAAAAATTGAAGGTTTAGAAGGTAAATGACTGAGAAATTGCAGCTGACATAATGTTAAATACCAGCAAGTGTAAGGTCATATATATGGCACAGGAAAGCAAATCAATAGGATGGATACAAATGGGGACCAGCTTTTTAAAGTCAGCAAGTTTAGGATTAAGTGGAGTGTTGATGATAACAAAAATAAATGTGAAGTTGCAAATTGAAGTGTGGGCTGGGTTTGGTGGAAGGTCTTAGGAGTCTGTGCACACAAGTGAAAAACAACAGTGTTTGCAAGACACAGTGTTAAAGCATCTGCACTTGAAATGCTGTCATCACTGATGTCCTCACGTGCACGGAAATGCTTATGAGGACAAAAAGAAGGACATTTAACAACGGGAAAAAACATTATAGAGGGTACATGTGGGAGAATCAACAGCACCTTATCTCTTTTAGAAATCAGAGCATTTGGAACACAAATAAAATAAGCTAAACCTGAAGAAGTGGAAGTATTAATCTTTTGAAAAAAAATCATGAACGTTAAAGACATCAGTGTAAAGCAGGTCTGAGTGTTGTTTCAGGGCCAGAATCTGATGTCTAAAGATTTTGTAGATAAACTTCTCTTGTGAAATAAAATAGAGCAAGGCCAAAGAAATACATGTTTGAAATTACTATTTTAAGTTCTTCCATCTATCATTAACTTGATAGATATACAATTTGCAAACCCCTTATCTGTGAGCTGCTAAATTGAAGGTGTATTGTGCCCTACTGTGAGAATATCTTTAATGGACTCTCTATTTTCCCAGCTTTGCTTGAGGTTTAGTATTTTTCCTGTTCTAAAACCCAGGGAGGAAAAACCTTATATTCACTGTTTTGAAACTCTGTGGGTGTAATATAGTGCTGGTACATTTAATATCAAACCCTTTGATTACATTTAACTGAGGGGGTTCTTCTTCTTTGCCCTATTCCTTTCAGTGACTTCTGCATTCCCTGTAGGTTATGCATTTTACCCCTTCAAGAATTTCAAAATACATTTTAATTGCTAGGTGACTTTGTCTGTAAGACTCTGGTTGGTGAAGGCTGCTTGTTGATTGTTGTTGGTTTTTTTAAATGTGACTGGCAAAGCCACAGGTGACACACAGACAGAGAATAAACTGCAGCATGGAAAAATTGTCCTGCACACTGTGATGCTGCAGGTCTGTGCATGTGGCTGACACCTCTCACAGGTAACTGGAACATGCATGGCAAGACCTTTCAAACACTCTCCTCTGATTTGGGTCATGTGTCTTGCCTTTTCTTGGTGAGTCTTGGTGCAGAATTCTTCTCAGATCCTTTCATCCCTCCTGTCTCACAGCCCCCATGTCCACAAAGCTGTATTTTCCTTCTTGTTCTTTTTATTAGATGCTTTTACTATCAAACAGATCATGATATCCATGTGATCACCACTTTGTGCATTTTAATGCAGGGGCTACTTCACAGCAGGAAATGCAAGTCTCATTTGACGGCTTTCTCCTCAGGAAAGCCCTTCATGTGTCACTGGATGAATGAGCAATCCTGTTGCTACACAAAGCAATACAAGTCTAGGACAACTCTCTGCTGCCAGCTCTCCACTGGGACATCTCTGTGTCGGGACATCTCTCTGTGGATCAGCAGATGACACAGGGCTTTGCTGATGTCCGAGCAGTGGAGAGTTGGAGAGCTGGCAGTGGAGAGTCATCCCTTCCCAAAGCAACACTAGTATAATGCAACATTTCCGCATTTTTAGTAAAGCACTGTGTATTTTTACATGTTGTAATTGTAGCATTTAAGCCTGTAGACATGAACAAATGTAGAGCAATTAATGTATTTACCACACAGGAGTACCATTCATCCACAAAGTGTAGCACAGTGAAAGAAAAATTTAGTCTCGCTTAATAAACATCCTCCTGTGGCTAATTTGTCAACTTAGGGTGGTATCTTAGCAGAGGTTAACATAAAGTGGTTTTACCATGTATGAGGACTCCCACTTGTAAGGTGCTTGGAATGAAACGGAGCCGTTGTCATGATACCTTTAAGGTAAGTATTGTTTTGTCTTAGCAGAGCTACAA
This sequence comes from Chaetura pelagica, assembly GCF_000747805.2. Lineage (NCBI taxonomy): Eukaryota > Metazoa > Chordata > Aves > Apodiformes > Apodidae > Chaetura > Chaetura pelagica. The sequence goes on from NW_009952694.1 coordinate 2,833,147, forward strand.
GAAAAAGAAAAATATGCATAATCTAGGGAAAAAAAAATCATGAACCAGGAATCTACATGGGCGTGTCCTACACCGGGCAAGGGTTTTGCCCCCATTCATCTACTTCCCCTTTGTCATTAATTACAGAGCTAGGGTAGCTTAATTTCACAGATTTTGGTTCTTGTGGTTAGAGTGCAGTACTTCCAGCTCCCTCCTCTTCCCCTTATACCTCCCTAGCTTGCTGAAAGAAAAGGGACAAAACATGTCCCTTTGACATGGTATTTACTGTTTGATTTAACATAGCAGCACTTGTAGCTAAAGACCA
>NW_009952694.1:2833474-2867577 GCF_000747805.2 Chaetura pelagica
GGGAAAGAGGAGAGGAATGGAGCAAGGAGTAGTGTTGCTGTCAGCAGCCAGAGTGCTTTCTGCATATTTAAAAGCTAAGCTAAGCTGAATCCTCTCATGTCCTTGCCACTAGCCTCCTTCATTTCAGCTTCCTCTTGAATGCTGCTGAAAACCATAGGAAAATTCCTGTTCTTTTCCAGGTGTTGATTGTATTTATTTTTCTGTGTTGTGGTATTTAAGTCCTGGAGTCTGGATGCAGTTTTTTCTTCTTTGTATAACTATTGGAGTCATTGGTGGTTTCAGGTCAGATGTATGGTAAAGTGAGCAGAACTCCATAAAATCTTTAAAACCTTTGAGTTAGATATCCACATTCTAAGGTACTTATATATTCTAGCAACCAGCACTTTTCTCTTGCTATGTGTAGGTGGATGCAATTGGGCTAGTTACAACTCAGTATCCATACATTGAGTAGGTTGTATGTATTTTCTTGAACTTTTCTTTTTAATTCTCTTCATAAGCTGTAATTTATTTCCTTTTCTAGTTGCACATTAGATGGAATAGAAAGAGGCGTTGTGCTAAAGTGTTTATGTCATGTTGATAAAGCTGGATACATAACAGCAACAAACTTTCACATTATGAGACCACTGTAATTTTTGTACATTATACTCCAAATATGAAAATAAACTGTAGTGGAAGGTCTTCAAGTAGAGCATCATTCTCAGCTTGCATTTTTTCAGTCCTTTTGTGTCTTTCGCAAATGGTCTAAACTGTATTACATTTCCTGTAAAATTTAATTTTAAAAACAAACAACTTCACACTAATTAGCTAATTAGGGGCCATAATATGTTCTTTCTGTCTCTATTTTTATTCTTGTTTATTTCTGAAGTGTGAATGGGGTGGAAAATCTATCCACTAAAAGGGAGGTGGAGATAATTGAACTCGTTTCATATAGTCCCAGGTAGAAATCAAATCCAAGACCTGGAGGTGATGGTGAGCTCTGTAACTACTATACCAAACTATTCTTGGTAATTATCAGCATGAGTATAATTATTAACATTTCAATTATACTCACAGCATTACATCTCTCCAAGGGGTTTAACTCTACTGATTTTCAACTTGTCTTGTTTTTTGGTAGACATCCAGTTGGAACAAAGTTGCTGGATAGTATTTTTAACACAAAAGGGTAACATATTTTCAGAATATGTGATCTATATGTTTTGTCCTTAATGACACTTCTGTGCTTCCAGATTTTGATTGGTTGCTAACACTACTTGGCATAGTGAGGTATCAATTTCAATAGATTTAAATAACTTATTACACAAGGAAGAAAAAACTGCATCCAGACTCTTCTCTCTTAAAAGCTAAAGTTTGAAATTACAACCTAGATGAAATAATACTGTATCCTTCAATTTTAAAATAATATTCGCTCTTTGTCTGCCTTCTAATAACTTTAACATATTTGTTTCCTAAAATTTACTTAGCCAAAATATGAAAAAAAGTAATTCATGTGTTTTAAAATATTTTATGTTTATATATCTTGTTAACCGTTTCTGAGTATTCAAACCTAAAAAGCTTAATAAAACAAGGTTTTATGATAAATGACCTCCACATAAGGTATTTCTGTGCCTTTATTGATTTTGTATAATCGGATTTAGTGCTTGTACATTATGGCTGAGTTCTAGTTACTTGGTTTTTGAAGATCTCCAAGTAAAGGTGCTACAATATTTTGCATTTAGAGGAGTGTTACTTTCAGAAAATGTTTATGAGAGAGACCAGCTTATCTAGGAGAAACATGGAGACTCCAGTTTGAAGACTGAATATGACAGAAAAAGTAACTCACATATGAAAGTCATTTGAACTCAGCACAAAGCAGATTAAACAAAACAATGTTAAACAGCAGCAAAGGTAGTATCCTATATTCCTGTTCCTCTTCACATGGGCATGAAAGAGACTGTGTTTAACAGCTGTAAAATCCCTAAATCTTCATAGGGAAATGGCCAACTTTCAAGAGGCCTGGAAGAAAGGTGACTACAGTAAGCCTGGGACAGTACTGAAGAAATACATAATTATTATTTTTTTTCCCCTGTTCTTGAGCACTTTCATGGGCATTGGCCTTTGGTCGCAGCAAGATGCGTTACATGGAGCTGTGCACTAGTACACTATGGGCATTTTAATGTTGGGGTTATTTTTGTAAGAGCTATCCTTTTAACAGTTATAGCTAAGGCTGCAATGTGGCCAGAGGACACCTGCTATACCAGCAGGATGTTTGGTTTAGACAGGATTTAAGTGTAATCAAGGACCTAGGGAAAAAAAAAATAGATTAATATATTGCTAGCTTGCACAAATAATTGAATCATGATTAGCACATTCTAAAGGGTGGAACAATTCATTGTACTTTTGTAATGAACATGGAAGATGTAAGAACCTAATGGGAATGTTCCAAGATCAAACAGACATGCTACACAACGTTATTAATATGTGCCTTGCTAGTACAACCATAGGAGGGAAGCAGAGAATTATCATTAGTACAAGAGAAGTTTACTGATGCATGGAAAAACATGCAAAACTCTGGAGGACCTTCCCAGCCTCCTCCCTAAAAAACAGGATGTCTTTCAATACTATATTAAAAAAATATACTTTTATGAAAAGATAAATGTTTGCCAAAAGGGAGGAGGAAAAAAAGGACTGTACTGTGGAGAATTATAGGGACTTCAGCTATTTTGCACTTTTCAAAATTTCAAAACAAATTTCAAAACAAATTGTATTGTGCAGCTCTGAAAATAAAGGCCAAGAGATAAGCTAGGTATGTATAAACATGTAAAGCTACAATGATTTTATCAGCTCCTTGGAAGAAAAGCAATCAAACACAACCAAGTTGCAGTTGTAAAATGGAATGATAAAACACTACCAGGAGAAATGTAAATTGTCTTTTCAATGCCAAGGAAAATTTTCAGCCTGAAACAATCAGATAAGTATGAGAACTTGAAAGAATTTAGGATTCAAACCAAATGACTCTCTATAACAAACTAAACACAAAGCAAAACCGTATCCAAAAGTGATTAGGTTCTCTGACTGTCCTCCAGCTACTATTAAATAATTGGGAAGCTGGAGTTGAGGGACAGAAATGTCTTCTGGGAACATTACACCTAGAAAAACACTGAGCATTTTGGCAAACTAAAACTATCTGCTTCACAATGTGCTCCTTCATAGCTTTAAAGAAAAGTGAATGGAACATCTACATAAACTGAAAATGACAAGTTAACTGGCCATGTGACATTGCCAGCACGTTTGGTTAATGGTGGAGCAGAGCAATCCCCCTGTAATCCAGGAGGAGGTGGTCAGTGACACCCTACACCATGTCGAAGGGCAAAAATCTATGGAGACAGATGGAATCCACCCAAGAGTGCTGAAAGAGCTGGTGGGGGTGCTCACCAAGCCACTTTCTATCATTTATCAGCAGTCCTGGCTGACTGGAGAGGTATCAGCAGGTTGGAAATCAGCCAGTGTTGCCCCCATATACAAGAAGGGACAGAAGGATGATCTGGGAAATTACAGGAATTTTACTCTGTCCTCAGTACCAGGGAAGCTGATGGAGCAGGTCATCCTGAGTGGATCCTGTGGTGCACGCAGAACACCCAGGTGATCAGGCCCAGTCAGCATGGGTTCATGGAAGGCAGTTCCTGTCTGGCTAACCTCATGTTCTTCTACAACAGGGTGACTCACTTATTGGATGAGGGAAGGGCTGTGGATGTTGTCTATCCTGACTTTAGTAAGGCCTTTGACAAGTTTTCCCAGAGCATTCTCTTCCAAAAGCTGGCAGTTCATGGCTTGGATGTGCACACACTTTGCTGGATAAAAAACTGTATGACTGGGTCCAAAGAGTTGTGTTAAATCCAGTTGGTGACCAGTCACAAGTGGTGTTCCCCAGGGCTCAGTGCTGGGGCTGCTCCTGTTTAACATCTTTATTGATGATGGGGATGAGGGGATTGAGTAAGTAAGTAAACTCAGTAAGTTTGCAGATGACTCTAAGCTGGGGGGGAGTGTCGATCTGCTTGAGGGCAGGGGGGCTCTGCAGAAAGATCTGGACAGGCTTGACCTTTGGGCCAAGGCCAATGGCATGAGTTTCAATAAGGCCTAATGTCAGGTCCTGCACTAGGCCACAAGAACCTGTGAGACACAAAAGTGGCACCTCATTCACAAGGTCTTTCTTTAGCATCTGCATCTCTGTTATAAGGTAAAGAAACATATTTTGGCTTAGTGCCTAAGCATCAACATCCATAAACAGTACAATAATCCATTTCATCTCTTATTTAAAAAATAAGACCTTTTTTCTGTCCTACAGCTAGCCCCACAATAAGTTTCTGTTGACATTTAAATGTTTGACCTTCATCTCTTGTTTTCCTTACTGTTTGCAGTCTCCACTGTGTTATGGTAGCCTGTACCTGCAGACAGTGGATGCAGAACCGCCCAAATGTTCTCCACTTGTTTTCTAGGACTCTGGATCCATTTCCACTTGGTCTTTCTCCAAGAAGGAGGCCTTCATGGTATGTTCTGAGTTTCCTCATACCGAAGTATCACTGTATACCACAAATCAGATGCTTCTGTTTCCAGATCCAGGCTCAGCCTGCAGACCTGAGTACACCAAACACAAACCAAAAACATTGATCTAAAAACATGAGAGATTCTCTCTTTCATTCAAAAGAAGGACTTTGCAAGGCAGAGAGGTATCAACTTTACTGTAAACGTATGGGCAATCACATTTTTCTATAAACCTACAGTTTAGGTAGGAAGTTACTGCTCTCATAGCAGAGGTGGTGGAGAACACAGGATGTGTTAAAGTGTCAGCTACAGCAGCTGGCATTTGGACCATGGTTGTTCTTAGCCACAGGGGTGGCAAGCTGTGACAAAGCAGAGGACAAACAACATGGTAAAATAGTGCCAGAGCCATTTGTTACAAAGGAATTATTTTTAGTAGTGTGGAGAATGTGAACCAGCCAATCACCCATTGTCAGGGGTAAGCGCAGGGCTGGACTTGGGCAAAACGCAGAATCACAGAATCATCAAGGTTGGAAAAGACCTTTGAGATCATCAAGTTCAACCATCCAACCTACAAACTCTAACCACTAAACCATCTCCCAGAGCACCATGTCTACCTGTTTTTTTGAAAACCTCTAAAGACGGTGCCTCCACCACCTCCCTGGGCAGCCTGTTCCAACACCTCACCATTCTTTCTGTGAAGATTTTTTTCCAAATATCCAATCTGAACCTCCCCTGCTGTAACGTGACCCCATTTCCTCCAGTCCTATCACTAGTCACTAGGGAGAAGAGGCCAACACCCACCTCACTACAACCTCCTTTCAGGTAGTTGTAGAGAGTAATGAGGTCTCCCATCAGCCTCCTCTTCTCCAGGCTGAACAGCCCCTTCTCCCTCCTCTTGTCCTCAGAGGGCCTGTTTTCCAGACCCCTAATAAGCCTAGCTGCCCTCTGCACCCTCTCCAGCACCAGTGCCCAAAACTGCACACAAGGTGCAGCCTCACTAGTGCCAAATACAGGGGGACAACCACTTCCCTAGTCCTGCTGGTCACACTGTTCCTGATGCAGGCCAGGATGGTGTTGGCCTTTTTGGCCACCTGGGCACTCTGCTGGCTCATGTTCAGCTGGCTGTCAACCAGGTCCTTTTCCTCTGGGCAGCTTTCCTTAGCTCTTCCCACTGTCTTGTTTTAGATAAAACTCACCTGGTGTTAGTCAGAAATAATTCTGAATGCTTTTTACAGGGTATTATCTTCATGTTTATTAGTACAAGAGAGCTAATGTCATATTTTCCTGGTCTCTGTGCTATTTTAGTAAATGAGGTGAGCATTTACTGAAAATCATTAAAGTGATAACTAGTAAAAATAATTTTTTAAAAAAAAGAGATTAAAGAAAATTTGTGTGAGCAACCGTGAAGGATTAGCAAGTTTGTGAGACTGTGTTTAGAATATTTTATATGGACAATTGAACACTAACATGTGCAAAGCTGTTGTGCTATTTTGTCTGCCAAAAACAGAGGTCAACTCACAGAAGATCTCCTGATAATTGCAACAGAAAATTTGAGTCTGGAGCAAAGTAATACCTTTGTTTATGTAAGTTTGAAAAAGATACATGCTACCCTAATTTGTCTGAAATAGCTTTTGTAGAAATACTGCAGCTAGGAAGTGATTATGTATCTCATCTCTGATGTCCCTTATCATCTCTAAGTCTATTGGCTGCTAACAAGTCACACTGTCATGGGCAGGAAATCAAGCTGTTGGCAGAGCTGGGCAGTCTTAGGTAGGTATTTGGTGCTCCTGACCTTTCTCAGCCTAACTAGCCAGGGAAAATGATGCATAAAATTGTATTTAAAATAGTGGGAGCCACAGGCTGCCTCCTGTGTTTATGTCTGATTAAATTATGGCACATTACCATTACAGCAGCAGTAGGTTCATCCTGAACCCGGTGGTAATGGGAGACATGAGCTGCAGAACCATTTGATGGTGACTTTGTCATGAAATGTGGGCATACATTGTTGATGGCTGCAGCTCTCTTTTCCCTCTTCTGGGTAAGTGCTTGCTGACTCTTTGAGTCACCATCCATGTGTGAGTGCAACGCTGGATGTCTTTGCAGTGCACACACCCAGGAAGGTGGCGCAGAGTTGCCATATTTCAGATGGAGAAGTGCTGTCCCCAAACCAACTAATGAGATGAAGGATGGCGAAGATCAGCTTTTTTTTGCCAGGCTCACTAAAAATTATTATGGTGGCTGCTTGAAACACAGGAGCCAAAGCAAATGCACTCTCCATAATATGATATATGATTGGAAGGGTCTGAAGGTTGGGTGTCCACACAACCACCACATCAGGCTATTCTGAAAGTTGTTAAGAAATTCAGTTAACAGTGTAAGTGGCTTAGAGTTATTTGTATCATTGTTGTGGTTTGGGCCTCACCTGACAACAAAGAACCAGCCCCGTGGCTGCTCACTCACCAACCGCCCCACCCCATAGACATAGACACTGGGATGGGGAGGACAAAGGCAAACTAGAAGGTCATGGCTTGAGACAAGGACAGGGTTCTTCACCAATTGTGGTCATGGGCAAAACAGACTCAACTTGGGCCAAAATAAAAACATTAATTTATCAGTAATCAAATGCTCACAGGACACAAACAAAGCAAAGAGCAGTGCTTACACACATTATCCCCACCTCTTCCTTCTTCCAGGGCCCAAATCACTTTGCTCCTGGTTTCTCTCCCTCCTTCCCCCCAGCAGCACAGGGGGACAGGGGATGATGTTTACTGTCAGTTCACAGGCTGGTGGTTCCTGCTGCTCCTTCCTCCTCAGGGAGAAAGATTCTTTACAGTATTCCCTGCTTCCCCACAAAGTCCCTTCCATGACAGCGGATCCTTCACAAACCTCTCTGACATGAATTCTTCCCACAAAGGTTCAGGAGCAAGCTGCTCCAGTGTGGGCTTACCAGAGTAACAGGCTGCTTCAGGAACAGTCACCTCCTCTGGTGCAAGGTCCTTTACAGTTGCAAGTCAAAGTCCATGGACTGCAGGTCCAAATTTGCCCTTCCTGGTGCCTTGAGGGGATGCTCTGCCATGTTTCTCCTCCTTGGGGTACAGGGCGACAGCCTGACATCTCACCATGGACTGCAGGGGAACTTATGCTCAGGCACCTCCTTCTCCTTCTTTCTCACTAACCTTGGGATCTTTGCTCCAGCACTGCTCTCACCTCTCCAGCTCAGTTCTTCCTTTGCTCTGTCTCACTTACAGGTCTTATATCAGTTCTTTCATATGTTAATAGCAGAGGCTCATGAATTGTCTCTCTAATGGCTCTGCCTTGGCCACCTGAGCCAGGGGGAACTTCTAGTAGCTTCTTACAGGAGGGGCCCCTCCACCACTACCAAAACCATGTTAGAACCAAACAAGCACAATCATTTTAATATTTTCTTCTCTAAATGTTTGCTCTGGTTCAGAAGGGAAGTTGTGACTGGAAACTTTCCTTCAGTGTCTACAGTTACTGGGGGTAAATGGTGCAGTGGAAGTCTGTTTAGTGAAAGCGCTCTAGAAATGGTGAAAGAAAAAATCAGCTCTTTTACAAGAACAGCATTAAGAGTCATGACTGAATAATATCAAAGAAGTTGGAGAATGTAGCCTTCAAGTTGAGAGCAGCAGGAGTTTGAATTTTAACAAAGGGTCGGGGGAGAGAGTAAACAACGCAGGAGGAATAGTATCTTAGCTGCTTGCAGCTGGGAAGCATGTAGAGGGGAGAGCCAAGAGCATGACATGCTTGAAGGAAAGATGCTGTATTAAGAGACAGAGACCTTATAGCAGCTTTCCAGTAACTGAAAGGGGCTTACAAGAAAACTAGAGAAGGATATTTTACAAGAGTGTGTAGTGATATGGCAAGGAGTAAGGGCTTTAAATTGGAAGAGAGTAGATATAGGTTAGACATTAGGAAGAAATTCTTCACTATGAGAGTGATTAGACACTGGAACAGGTTGCCCAGGGAGGTTGTGGATGTCCACTCCCTGGAAGAGTTCAAGGCCAGCAACATGGTCTGGTCGAAGGTGTCCCAGTCCATGGCAGGGGATTGGAACTAAATGATGTTTAAGGTCCCTTCCAACCCAAACCATTCTATGATTCTATGATTCAGTGATTAATAGTTTAGAGTAAAAAAAAAAATCATAAAATGGGGCTGTAATGATAACTGGAGCAGTGGTTTCATTTTCTTTGTACTGAGTGTAGAAATGAAGTATTAATACAGTCAGTGTTGAACATATTGCCTTGAATGAGAATCTCATTAAAATAAGGAGTCTAATCCTAGGAGCAAGCAGTGTAATTGAAGCAGAGAAGCTTTTACAGGGCACAGGATGGTGAATCTCGCAATGCTCCATAATTACACTTCTGACCTTAAGTGATGTATGTGCATAGGGGAGCATACATTTACAAACGTGCATGCATAGTACAGATGTGTATTGTCAGAACTATTTGTTACTAAGCAAAAATTGTCATCCAATCATTTTGTACAATAGGAACCTCCTGTGTCAACAGTAGCTCCTACAGATTTAATCGAGTCAGCAGGTTCTGCCCCTGCAGCATGACAGCAGCCCCTGCCAGCAGAGCACCTCAGTGTCATTGCTTCTACACCCTCTCTTATGTCTGACCCTGGAGCATTTGGTTTTAAAAGGACACTGTTTTCTGATGCACTGGAGAAACTAAGATTCTACCTTTTATATAGTCAGTTTTTCCTACAAATCCATTTTTGCACTTAGAAAAGTTTGTTTCCTAATTCTTTTCTCTCTGTTACAAGTCTGGTGCTAGCATCTAATCAAGGATGCAGAGCTACATCACTACACTGAACTGCATCCAGTAAAACTGGTTCGCAATGCACCCAAACATTTGGAGGCCGGGAAAACAATCTGCTTCCCCTACCATACCCTAAGTTATTTCCTGTGGTCTGCCAAAAAAACCCCAACAAACCAACAAAAAACCCTCAACATCAAAACGCAAATAAAAGAAATAGGGCCATAGACATGCCTGACATAAGATTGCGTAATTCCACTGCCTTAAGTTAAGCAGTGACATTTGAAAGTATAGGATGATCTTGTGCTAGGATTCATAGCCTGAACATGTGGGGACACCTGTTTTAATCACACAAACTTCCTTTTTTTCAGAGGGTTTTCACTGGTGGAGTGCTTCACATAGACAAAGCTAGACATTTGCTCAGGGACAGCCCTGAAAATCTGCATGTTGGCAGAAGCTGGTGTAAAGAAATTCAATACTCGCTCAAAATTTGTTTCTTCAGTTCCTTAATTTAAAATCAAACAACCAAATAACCAACAAACCAGAATTTTCCTTGACCTTTCATTTTTTTAGTGTGTATTCTGATGACATTATTTCACTTTTCCTGCATAGAAAAATATATTGCAAGGAACTTTCAGAACACGTGCTGATGTTAGCTTGACATACAGGTATGTCTGTCCATGCTGCTCCAGGTGGTTTGCCTGTATGTCCTTGTGCAACAGTTACTTGGACAGCACTTATGTATCTATGTGTTATATTGGATTATGAAGCAGTAATACCTTAGGGAATGACAACAAAGGATTTAGCTGTAGAAACAAGAGGATGAAAACAATATCTCTGGATGCCTGGAGGAGTATACAGAGATACTTGGATTTCTTTGTTCTTCCTATTGTCATTCACAGGAGGTGGTGGTATTCTGGGAATTTATTCTTAACCGCAAAACTGTAGGAAGAGTTACTAGATGTGTTATATAATTATTATACTAGATAAGAGCATACAGCTAAATTCAAGAAATAATAGCAATCTTTCATTTTTTTTTTCTAGTTTCAACTAATTCTTCAGTAAAAATAGGTATTTCGATAACATAGGCTATAAAAGCAGCAACAACCAGCCAGAGTGTATGTGTATAGAAACGCACTAATATAAATTAGTGCTTTTTAAAAATCACTGTAAACTCTGTTTTCTGTAATTATAATAAACCCTAGAGTTTTAGCCATGTAATACTAATTTTTTAGTGCCTTCACCATTCTTTTCCTTTTGATTTATTTAACTATGTCTAACTTGAGCAAACAATGTTAAGTGGGGAAGCAGATGTGGTTAAATAGCCTATAATTATGCCTTTAGTCATCTGTTACCATCACAAGGCTCCTCCTGGTACTATGACCAGAAAAAGTGACCTAACTGATTTCACTAGCAGCCTTGCCAGTGCCTGATGCAGAATAGATGGCCTTATTAAGCAATCAGAAAAAAAAATAATAAAAAAAATCAACCATTACAGTGGAATAGTAATCAGCAGTGTTTACACTAGCCCCACAATGCACAATCAGAACCATGAATTCTGCTAATTGGGTACCTTCTGCATCCAGAGGTGCCTGCAATAGGAAACAAAAGAGACTTGAAAATTAGTGTTTGTAGCAATTAGTTTCTGTCTAAAGGCTTAGCCCAGTTCATGGAAGCCATGATTCAAACAGGGATTATTATAGTTACTATGGTATTTAAATATCCTCTGTCATTATTCAGCATTAAAATTAGCATAGCAAGACTAATTTGGATTTACTCTTTAGGACTAATTTGGATTTACTCTTTAAAATATGATTGTTGGGAATTTTTAACGTCCCAAACTGCAAACCATTTATTTTATGCTTCGTTTTGTATTTCCCACATCAGTTGTTTTCTGTTAAAGATTATGAGCCTGTTTCAGATGAACTGTAGAGGTGATTAAATGTGTTTGCTATTGAATAGCTGAGATTTAACAAATGACATATTGGAGAGTGTTGGACTACTATTTTTCACAGAATGATCTGTACTATATTGGTAAGTGGAGGGATTTCACAGTTCGTATAAACACAAGGACTGCAGGTTTATTGTTTATAAACATAGCTACAAATTCACACCAGTGAGTAGTGGTATACAAAGGTTTAAAAAGAGAAATCTAGGTACACAATTTTCTGAGCAGACTGCTAGTGCTTTCACAGATGGGTCTCAGTGAAAACTCAGTGTATTATATTAAATTGTTTTCAAAAAGTCTTTTGCCCTCTTCTTTCCTTTGTACCTTTAGCATTGCTGATGCAATAAACTGATAGACAGCCTTTATTATTATAGACTCCCTGCTATAGGTGCTTAAAGGACAAATTAACAGTAGTACAATTCAAGTAACCTCTTCACCTTTTCTATCAAAGAATCAACTATATGTTCTTGCTTTGCTAAAGCTCTCCATACGGTTACAGCAGGACTGTGACAATAGCATACAAAAATGCTTAGAATTGAATTCAGGGAAAAAAACTAAGGAAGAAATAGGAAAAGGGAGAAAAAAGTCTTTAAGTCAACCCTCAGTCTTAGCTCTGCTCTTTAAAGGTTACACTGAATAACGGAAATGTATCATTTGCAATTTATTAATAAGTTGCCATCCTCATTAGTTAACTGCTGTTTAATCCGTTTGTGATTAACTGTGTGACCTTAAAAAGATTGTTATTAATAGAAAACATTGCATTATGAAACCATTAAGTTATAGGAAAATATTGGTACTTTGAAGACAATCAGAATGATAAGTGTGATAGTTTTTACAGATACTGTACCAACATTTCCTCTGACTGATTGCATTACATATTGATATTAGCAAGTATCAGTATGTAGTGCAATCAGTCAGTGGGAAATGAGTGAAATGTGAACTAATGAGAGCTAATTGTCTCATATAATAGCAAGGACACAGAATTCTATCAATTAAATTAGTCTGAGTTGAAACAATGATCAGTGTAATAATGTTGATATTATCAACCAAATTAGATGTAATGAAATAAATGGGATGCTAAAGATCAAGGATACCCATCAGCTTTGACCCGCATCTCCTGCTAACCAGTGAGAGAGCATCATAACTTTGGGCTCAGTTGGCTCCAAGTTCTGCCCAAAGCACGGTCTGAAACATGCAGTTCTGTACTCAGGGCACAGGGACAGAGGGGGTTTATTAATCCTCATAATTTACATCTGGTAAATGAGGGAAGCCATCTGGGAGGATGAAGCAATGAAGATATGCCATTGAAGAGTATTGCTAGGTTTGAAACAGCTGTTGTTAAAAGCAGGAGGTGTGGTGGTGGATGAGAAATGCTGGCCTGAGCATGCCAGGTGTTGAGGCTCTTGTGTTTTCCTTTGGGAACTGCCACAACCCAGCATCTGTATTGCCTGATCAGGAATGATCTCATGATCCTCAGCGCTGTTTTCTCTCTCCTTCTTTAGTACCATTCCTTCCACTTGCTGTTGGGATAAGCTTCTGAAGCTGTTCCGAAGTTGTTCACAGAGAAGTCCCAGACCCTAAGCCACATGGGGAATGAACAGCCAGGTTTTCAGAGAGGTTGAACATACAACAGTTCCCACTGAGGCCAAGGGGAGCATAGGGATTGTCGGTTTTTCAGCCCTGGTATTTAGGAGTTCAATCAGACATAAAAGCCTAACTTCACCCACTTTTGAGGTCTCAGCCTCTGAAATTTCTCCTTGCACTGGGTAGTGCTCAGTTTCACCTTCTCATTGTCATTCTAATTCTGTGATAACTATGACAAAGGGATGCCCGTTACAAGACCAAGTAAATCTATCAGTTACTCCTGTAATAGGTCTTGGAATTATTAACAACAAGTTCTCAAAAGGAATAGAGAACATTGATCTGGGTTTATTAAATGAGGCAAGAAGGCATTTAATTGATTTTTAACAGTCCTAATCACCTGATACTGCAAATCCCTCCTTAATTGACACCCTAGAAACGTAACCTCATAAAATAAAAAACAACCTGGGCAGTGACATTTTTGAATTTGAGATAAAGACCAGCCCGTCAGTTTTTGACTCAGATAAAACTAATTTCAAATTGTCACAGTAGAGCTTCTACTATTTCTTAGAAACATAAACCAACTTCATGTCCAGATCAAATATGAGCACTGTGAAGGGTTAAACAGTGAAAAACCCAAATTAATTTTGTGATGCAGTGAAAAATTATGTGCAAGGCACATTTTCTGCTTGCAAGGCTCTTGAATCATGGTATTCTGGAAGTATTTGAGCTGGTGAGATATGGTAAAAAATAACTCACACACAGATAGAAGATGTAGGACAGATGTAGGACAGATAGAAACAAGTGGGTTGACACACTCAAATTTTGGCAAAATAATAGAGAGAAAATGCATGCAACTTGTGAAGCAAGGAGAGGAATAAAATATGACAAAAAACTCTGTGTGGCCAGACCTTCTTGGGTCTATATAACAAAAGGTGAGAGCTGGCACTGATGCAGTGTTCACTTTGCTAACTCACATTCCTCCCTAGAGCTACACACAGCCTGGGATGGCAGAAATGTAGAAACACGGTAGTGCAGAAGAAAGTCAGGGCCACACAGGACATCAGTTCTACCAGGGGTGTGATGTGTCCTAATCCGAAAATGCATCTTGGGAAAGCACTATAGAGAGAGAATGCTCCCCAAACCATTTATATTGATCTTCTTGAAAATCTGCAACTGTGTTTGAATGTTTAAATATTGGTCATACAACTGGATGAGGGGAATTTTCTATCCATATGAAAGAAACTGGTCAGTGTGTTACAAGAGTGTTACAACTGAGCCATCTCACTGATACCCTTTTCAAGTAAAATTAATTTCCTTGTACTACAGGATCACAGGAAGCAAATGCTGGAAATATCAGTATGCTTCAGAAAGCTTGTTTCAGAAAAGGTTAAGGCACATTATCCATCCCCAGTGCTGAAACCACATCACCAAAAAAAACATGCTCAGCCACTAACTACATATTTTATTTATTATTTAGAAAGTATTTGACAGCTTTCTACCTCAAATGCTTAGAGGAATGTTGATAGATGTAGAGAGTCAAAAGTATATCATTGAACTCACTGCAGGCCTCTACTATTAAGATCAATTCACAATGTGAAGAACAACAGGTGAGAACAAATGGTTTCCATCAGACTGGACATTAAAAAAATACCATTAGAACAGGAATACTGAATATATTTTGAAAATGTTGTGAAAGGATTTTGACATATGGAAGGAGCAGAAGTCTTCATTGGTGGGACTGTCTCTGATAGAGTAACATCATGATGCCTTGTACCACAGTGATTGATGCAATACGGTCAATTCTGGAGGTGAGAACAGGCAACTAACCAGGGACATGAACTTCCTGAATATGTTAAAAAGAACAAGCACATACACAGGCATAAGTCATAAAGATAAAATGCTTATCTGTAGTAGAAACATGGTTAAAGAAAAAGGGACTCCATCAAAAACTAGCTGACAGTCTTACTTGAATTTTCTATGGGCAAAAAGAAATTCAGGAAAGTAATTACAGGAGCACTAGGGATGGAATAACATAGGGAAGGCTAGCCAATGTGAAGGTCAGGTAGATGATGGATGGACTGGTGAGGTCCCAAAGATATCAGTCTGATTCGAAAAGCACCCAGAAGCTCTGCTATGACATCATCACAGGTCATGCATGAATATGCAGGTGGACTGGAGTTATTATTTATTATTAACTGCAGTTAATAATAATGAGCAAGTGAATACATTTCTTAGCTATTCTCTTTATACATAAAAATAAATGAAATTCTTGATGTAGAGTCTTACATCTGATTACCAGTGGTTATTTTTAGTGGACCTTCCAGTTCCTTACTTTTCCTTGCACTTTTCATTTAGCAAGACTATTATCTCACCCATCTTCGAGTTGCCATTAATTTCATCCCTCTCAGCTGTTAATGGACTTTCTCTTTTGTATTTACTTCCCTAGCCATAAAAGCCTTTTTAATCCTCCCAAGCCCCTTTTAATTCATTCTGAGCTTGATCGTAATGCTACACTGTGCCCTGGGGAAGTAGCTACATTTCCTGAGGAGCAGGCCAGAGAATTAAGTATGACTTGGAGCTCTGGTCTCTCCCTGAGCTCTGCTCCTGAAGACAAGTCTGGCTTGTGGCTGTGCAACTTCCAGTCTAACCAGTAATTCTTGCCAGCAAGCCAGAGAGAAAATTATTTTGCAGATACAGTGATTTCTTTCCCTGGTTATCTATGTGCAGGTGGTGGGTCCTGCTCTCCGTGCCAAGCATTTTGCTGCACAAGAGAGCAACATGAAGCAGGTAATGTAATATTTTGCTGACTTGGCCACTCTTGGCTTCAGTGTTTTCCATAGCCTTGAGCTAGACAGGGAGGTCTCAATGCTATGCTGGCTGGCAGGCACACACCTACTGTCAAAATGCTGCAGTCAGGCAGCCTAAGTAGGGAAATAGCTTCATGTCCTGGTCCAGCTTCAGTGGAGTAATGCTTAGGATTGTTCACTCCTACTTTTTGGCTCCCTATATCAACTTCCTCCACTGAAGTCAGGATGTCTTGGACTGGTTTGCTAAGAAAATGACCTTGAGTGTGTGAGTGCACACATCTGTCTGCCTGCTTTTTAGTTATTTTTTGCTCCCTTTCTCTCCTTTCCTCTCTATAATTTTTCAGCCTATTTTCCAAATCACACAGGAATAGAGAATCCAAAGATGTTAGGGCCACAAGTGGTCAGGTAAGGAAAAGAAATCCCACGCTTGCCATCTCTAAGGAAAATGCTGCAGCCTGTGCTCAGCCTTGAGAGAATCCACTGCTTGGTAAAGTTTTACCTCCCATATGAGTCCTCTGGTATCTAGTCAAGGAAAACTTCTGGGTGAAATATTTCCCATGGCTCGGCCACTGCTAAAGGCTTGTAGGAGTGTCTTCGCTAATGTCAAGTAAGCTCATGTTGTATGTTAATCTTAGCTCAGTCAAAAGAGCAGTCAGCCATGACACAAAAATCTATTGGCTTCATTAGTTTAGTCTCACTCTGTGCTCATCAGTTACTTTCTTCTCCACATCTTTTACCTCTCTTTATAATCTCAGATATATCAGACATATTTCACAAAGCCAGTGTTTAGGTTCACTTTCTCCTCCCTATTTTCACAGGAACTATCTGTGATACATACAGTAATTCAAACTTATTATTCCCCCTTTTTGAGGGCTCCCTTGCCATCTTCAGTACATTTGTTTTCATGAAATCAGGCACCCTTTAATTTATGCCTTACTGTTTTGTTTTCAGCTAGCTTCTGCTTGCTGTTTCTTTATTTTTCTCTATGAATCAACATGGTTTATTTTTCTGGGTAATAAAAGCTTGTAACTTGAGAACTTCCTTAATACACGTGTGTTTGTGTTTGTTATCCTACAGAGAGATGGGAGGTCAGGATTTCTCCACAATGGTTTTTACAGGGTAGAGAAATAATTATCCTTCCTTGGCTCTGTGTGCTTTGTAGTCAGAGCTGTTTTTCCCTCCAGGTTTGCTCAGTGTGTGTCATTCCCCACGCTCAGTGGCGCAGAAGGGTTGCCATCTGTGGCCAGTAGTCTTGCCTTGTATAAAAATCCAGCCCGTTGGACTGTATTGTCATAAAAACCTAAAGTATTGTCCACATTACTGCATGCAACTTGCAGAGGAAAACTAGCGGGACTAGTTAATCTGTAAAAAGAAACAGAAGAAACTACTTGGATATTTTCTCCATAATTATTATCAATCAAAAATGATGGCATGAAAATGTGTCAGGATATTGGTGTGATGTATGAAAATGAAAGATGAAAAATTCGATATAATCTTTCCTTGGTTATTTCTACATTTTTGCCCCTAGCCTCCCATCACTGTCTGTCATGAACACCCATGTGGAACAAACAGCAGTTATGACATCTATACATGATTAATTTTATCACCTTAAGAATATGCTATTTTTCCACAACTGTAACTTCTTTCAAGTAATCTTCACATTTGGCTACTGTTGTGTTTTATCATGTATATTGTGGCTCTTTTATTTTTTCTCCCTTTGCTTTTGTATTTCTTTAAAAAGACAACAGAACATGCTGTGAGTTAATGTTTCGCTTGTAAAAGGTTATGGATTAAGCTCAGCTGGTTTCTCAGGCTGACACAGGGTTCATGATTAGAAGAATGAAAACAAACATGAATTGAAAATGTCACTAACCTTTATTGGGGCCTGAAAATCTCTGATCCTGCATGACAGGAGGCTTTCCTGTTTTCAACAGGATAAAGAAGACTGAAACAAAACAGCACGGATCTTGGCTATTTACATCTTTTAATGAATGCTCTTCACGTTTGGGTCCCTTTGTCAATCTTCCAGTTTTCAAGGGGTTAGCTGTGAAAAGTGCGGATGGTATCACATACTCTTATAAACCATGGAGTAGACATCTGTCTAGGATGTTTTTTCCTCCAAATTATGCTTAGTGTAAAGGACCACATTTTAAGCTTCATTTACGACTATGCATGTATAAGGTAGCCAATTATCTGGTCTGAGTGTTCAATTCCAAAAAGGCTGAATAAAACCATCTCTAAATAATGCAATTGATTTTATTAAATTCAATCAGAAAAGATGTTTTTTAAATTCTAGATGATAGTGTAGTTTGAAATTTGAAACTCTTTAATGAAAAAACCTTTCACTTAAAAAAACCAACAACTCAGTTTTTGCTCTAGCTGCTGTGGAACAACAACATGCCCTGTTTTAGCAAAGGCAGGAGAAACTCAAAGCCAAATCAAACTGGCCAGAGTGGGAACCAAAATCATCCAGGATGCTTTGTTTTACTAAGAGCACAGGTTCAGTCCCAGTATCTTAGTCCTACAAACTGAAGGAGTCTATTGCATGGTACAACTGCACTTCCTTGGCACTAACCATTCCCATGCATTAGAGAAGAATTAAGCATCACACTTGGCCTTACAGAGTCCAATATTCCCTGCTTCCTTATTACTTTACACTGCTCAGTTGATTCTTTTCCCAGTCAAATTACTGAAAACACAAAAGAATTATCAAATGTTTTTTCATCTAGGCTATGAAAAAACAAGGCCTACATTTTTCTTAGTTTTAACATTTTCAGCTGCATGTTTTAGTAACAGCTGTGCCATTGCTTCACTGGTTTCATAGGTAACCTGAGAAAATACTTTATGGAGGAAGAACACCAGGGGATCATGTAACTAAATGTATTTCCTTCTCCTGATCTATAAATGTCTGATGGATATGGAATTTTTGCCTCACAAAATCACATTTACCTTTTTCATACAGTGAAGTGAGGCAATATAGACCCACACTTAGTACATAATTATTTAACATATCCTACTATTTCATAGTGCAACTCTGACCTGTAACTGAGATTTAATGAAGTGCTTTGGCAGAGAATTAGTATTAGGGGGAACATAAACTTGCAATTTTTTAGTCTCACTTCATCCAATTATGGTTTGTTCTTACATTACATAATCTATTTTATAGATTTTGTGTAGGAACAGAATGAGATCCTACAATATTTTAATGAGTACTAGGGTTTTTATCTGTAGCTATTTAAGTCTTTTGCAAATAATGAGGAATGGCCAATCTGATAAAGTTTCCTAAGGTTTCTTAATGATGTATGATCCTAAACCACACCTTCAAAATCAGCTGAGGCCTCAGTCTCTAAAGGTATCTGGACATGTGAGTCATTCTTATTGAAAGTGATAGAACAGATTAATTTAATCGACTGAAAAAGAAGTAAATGGTTATTAGGTGCTCAAAAACTAGAGTATTGGTTCCTTAACAATTGGGCTTTGGTTAACAAAGTAGGCTTTGCAAAGCAGTATCCAGCTTTGAGGCATCTTGCCACACAATGAATTCACATCTACCACCACACACTGTCTAAGTGGATGGAGAAAGTAAGGACCACAATGGAGAGCTACCCAAACTACCTCCCTTGAAGCTTTCCAAAAGCAGCTTGGAGAGAAGGAGTGTGAGCCTCTTCTCCACAACCCTGTAAATCCATCATTGTGTATGAGGGGTGAGGTGTGCCCCTGGTGTGCTTCTGCTGAACAGAATGGCTTGATGCCTTTTGATGGTTAAGATGCTCACATGGAGAACAGAATTTTAAAGGAGATTTGATCCTGCATCCCAATGTAACACTTCTCACACTACTAATACTTTTACTAATGACTGGGATGAGAAAGGCTAGAATTAGGGGATGCATGGATTCTCCTCCTAGCTGTGATTGTCTGAGGTTATGCATTGTCAAGGTATATCTGACACATTGGTTCTTGGAGGTAAGGCAGGTGGTAGAAAGCCTTGTCTGAGAACATCAGTGATTTTAGGTGTGGGACAGACACCATGTGCTTTCAGGACTCAAGCACGTCTGCGCATTCCTCATTCAGAAACTTAATCTCCTAAGAGATTTCTTTTGTGGAAACCTGAGGAAACTCTGAGGATCTGAATTTTTTTTTTTGGGTGCTTAAATTGGTATTAAGATGCCTCCGTTCTTCTCTTGAGTTTAACTCATAAAGACAACTTTAAAAAAGATACATAGGGCATGGAAATACAGCTGTTTTATTTGGATTTGTCAAAGGCGCATGGGCAATTTGGTACTATTTGTCTGGGACACATGGGGATTTTCAGTAGAAATAAGTGAGAATTATACTCTAGAACCCTTCAGCACCATTATTCAGCTATTTATCTGCCCTAGTGTATGTTTAGGCACTGAATAAATTTGGGAAATTGGACATAAAAGCCAAATGGGCAAAGGGTCCAAAGGCACTTATGTGTCTTTGGAAATGTTTTTTATGGCATTTTACTACTGCATTATCTGTTCTGTGGTAATAGAAGATGTGGAAAAGAAAAGAGTAAGTGCTGGCTTTTTAATTTTGTCTCCAGTTATAATAGTTAAAACCTCATGTTATTTCTCTGGAAAATAATAAAAAATAAACAGACTGAGAGCATTTGGAGCAATGTAACATTGTGTAGTCTAATTTGCTAAGCTCTTGAGAGCAGTTTCATTTAATATATAGTGCTATATAAGGTATTGGCTGAGTTTGGACTGTGTGAGTGAAGCATGAACACAGCCATAATTCAGAGACAGTTGGTTTTAGTTTTGAAAATACATGGGCACACGTGATTTATAATATAAGTGAGGAGCTAGTGACACTTTGGCACTTAAAAATTACTGTTTAAGTCCATGCCAGTTTCTGCTAAACTCACCCAATGTACTTTTGTCTTGGCCCAAGCACTTTCATCTATTCAAGGAGAAAGGTTCTCTTCAGCAGAGAACTGAGCCAACTGTTTAAAGGGTGTGTTTTTCCCTAATAAAACTTTACAGCACTTTTATGTGAATTTAGTGTTTGTGAAAGGCCTTGCACTGACAGCTCAGTGAACAGAGGTTTTAAGTTCATTCACAGACCATGACCAGTGCAGACAGAGTGGTAGCAGTGCTCCTGCTCTGCCATACACACAAGTGTTCTTCAGAGCCCAAACATGATCACTGCTGGTGCATAAAAGATTGATTTGGTCTTTGATGCTCCACAGTAATTTGATTTTCATCTGACACTGTCACAGGGCTACAGTCTGATTCCAGTTGTGGAGAGGTTTTGTGGTGTGGATGCTTGCACATTACCTTCTTCCTCACAAGGTATTCCACATAGGTATACCACATAGTCTTTTTGTATGTGGTACTGAAACAAGCTGGATTTGTACCACTGATTTGCAATGAATGAAACATCTTTCAGTTAATAATCCTGCTCTGTAGCTCAGTTGAAATGTGATGATTAAAGCAAAGGAAGAAATATCCTTACATACTAGAATTAAATAGATGTACTTAGGTAGGCATCACCAACACTAGTTCTAACACAAAGTGTAAGTGTAAATGTGTATAGAAGTAAAATGTGTATAAAAACCTCAGAAACAACATAAAATGTATTCAAAGGCTATAACTCAAGCCAGCAAAGCTGCTAGAGACAAGGAGGCCTATCAGGATTGGCTGGACTGCACATACACGAAGCTTTGTGTTTGACATACATAACCCCTTGCATTAGCTGGACCAGCTGCCCCACAGAAGGCCCATCACTCTTTTCCTCTAAAATGAGAGGAAGGTGCCTGGTGATCATTGAGCAGCCCAGTGCTGGGAGCAATGCCCAGGAACAGGGAGGAGGAGGCATTGCCATCACCACAGATGAGGGAGGTGGTGGGGGACTGAGCAGAAGTAGCACAAGGGGATTGGCAGGAAGAGAGGTTCAAGCATCTTAGGCAGGAAAATCAGTACTCAAGTGGTTCAGGAAAGACACAGCACCTTTAGGTATGATACATAATAGGTATAATAATAAGTAGCACTGCTCTGAGTATCTAAGACACTTTTTTTAACAGATATCTTGAAGTTTTAAGCATTGAGAATCAATGCAAATTGTGGCTGAGTTTCCCAGACTGCTTCTAGCAAGTTAAAAGGAAAAATTCTGCTGTTTTAGGCTTGGTTCAGTCTTCTTTTTGAGTACTTTTGAAATTACCCAAATTATGGTCTGTGAAAAAGTTATGGTGAGGTAATGTGTTTTCACTGGGGCTTTAAAACGCAGGAGGAACTAAACACTCAGGAACGGAAAACTCACTTCTTGCAGTCTGACGTGGACATTCACTGGAGCTTGCATTAATATTTTCTGAAGGAAAATAATAATAGTAATAATAATAGTTATAGTAATATTAATAATAACAACAATAATAATATATATATAAATCTGTCAAATTTTAACACTGGTTTTGCAATTAAATAAATGATGGATGCTCCCTGCTAACCCCTCTTCCTTCTCAGAAAGGGAAAAGGAAGAGAATAAGGGAGAGATACTTGCTTGTAAATGAAAGTAAGCAGCTTTAATGAAACAATAATGATGAAAAAGAAAATAATTAAATATACACAAATATATACAAAAGCAATTTGGGCTCTCCCTCCTCCCATAATGCCTGTGTCAGCACAGAAGCTTCAGGTCAGGCCCTGGGAAAGTCCTGGACTGGACTCCTGGAGTCAGCAGCAGACGGGAGCTGGATGCAGGAATGGACGTATCAGAACCAGAGGCAGAAGAATAGACAGAGTCCTCTCAGGCAGTCAGCCACGGCCAGAGAGAATTTGGCTTTCGTGATCCCTCAGATTTATACTGAATAAGAAGCATATGGGATGGAATATTTTGGCCAGTTTTGGGGCACCTCTCTAGTCCACTCCTCCCCACAGGAGGGTCACAGGTGTGACCCCTTTTCCTCCTGTTTCCCATGCACACGAAATCGGCAGAACCAAGCAGTGACCTTGGCTTTGCATACCAATCTCCAGCAGTAACTATAAACTTTTAGTATTAACAGTCCTGATTTCAGCAAGAGCAGTTACTTAGACAAGACTTCACTGAAAAATAAAATTGCTAGAAAGAAAATTGGTTCTGTTCTGGCTCAATCCAGGACAAAAATCGAGTATTTGAGAGTGTGTTATCAAGATAACTGGTTCTTTTGGGCAACTGTTTCATACTGATCTGAGATTATATGACTCACTTTGTGTTTCTGGGGTGATTCAACCAAGACACTTGTGTCTCCATTGCTAATTGCCCTTAAGAACTAATCTAAAACTATTAAACTTCAATTAATTTGAGGCTAAATCCAGTACAGGTTTAGTCGGTGTTCGGATCAGCTCTGAAGTGGTCAGGCAGCTGGACTAGATGATCACTGTTTTACTTCCAAGCAAAGCATTCTAATCTACTCCATTCTATTCTAATTAAATACAAAAATTCAAAGATAAAAAATTTGTCTCACAACAGTGTTGTATTTTGTGATAGTGCTATTTCAAAGCATTTACAGAAACATAGCTGAATATTTCCCTGTTTTTCCTGTGCTCTGTTCATGCTTCTTAAAGACCTACCAGAACCTCGTATTAATTTTTATGCTTATATATTGAGAAATGGGAAGCTGAGGAGTTTGACAAAATTAAGTGATGTGCCTTATCCACCTGTCTAACAAAATCCCAGCTATAGAACATCCTTTCTCAATGGCACTGGAATTTCTTTGTTTCCAAGCTGCAGCTTGTCCCAGAGAAGCTTATTTCTTTGCATTTCATTTCATTTCATGGTTCCCTCCAAATGCCTTGTACACAGTACTCCTGTATGTTTTCTCATTAGGAAGACTTGCTGGGGAAGTTAAGATATTTCAAGTAATTCTGTTCATGATCCACAGCAGGATTATTGTAGATTGATGCGTGACGGTATCTTGGATTCCTGATGGAACAACATTCTCAGGATATGAACCTGCATTCACACACAGTACTGGCAGCTAATTGTATTTGGTTTAACAACACTAATTTGATGAAATAGGCTTATTATCTGGCCTGTAATTTACAACCTGAGTTTAATGAGACCTTTTCTCTTTTTAAATTTCTTTTATTTCTCTCCTATCTCTCTGCTTTTTCTCTCTCTACCTTGCTCCCTCATTTTCTCTTTCTCCTTCTCCCTCTTTATTTTCTCTTTCTCCTTCTCCCTCTTTCTCTCTCTTTCCTACCCCCTTACCTCTGCTCTCTCTCTGTCTCTGTCTCCCCCTGAAATCACAGACATGAAGCAGAAGCCTGAGCTACCATCATGGCTACAGCTTGAAAGATGAGCATGTGCAGATAACGCTCTCTCAGACCTGTGCGGCCTCATCAGTGGACTTTGAGGTGTCTGTGGCATACATTGTCCTTGGGACACTGTCACTGAGGTGACAGAAAACTCCCATAAATCTGGGCCACCTAAAAACAGGGCAGCTACTCCATGACTAAGCACTGTGCTTTGCTCCCCATAACAGAAGATGCTTACGCCCACTAGGGCCAGCAGAAAGTCCCTGTGCGTTACTTACCAGCCTCAAAATAGCACTCATGCTATACATTAGTGCCTCCAAAGACTTACTCTGTCCCTCTGTGCTGGAACAAGTGTTGTGCAACATGCATGCAATGACTGTCTCCTGATGAGGAGTGGTGTCATCTGATGCTAAATGACAAGGGAGCAAACCAAACACAGGAAGGTCTTTGCTTGCTGCAACAGCTGCTCCCACTGCTAATTGATGCTGTGTATCTGTGGCATCATCCCAGTGACTATTTTAGGTTGTTTCCAGCTGTGAAGGTTTGTGTCTCACAGCTAGTGGTATCTGTGCAGCTGGCAGAATGAGGTAAAAATGAGAACAACTAATTCAGTAGAGCAATGAGAAAATTTTACAAAGAAATGCAAAACTAATATAAGTAAAGGTTATCTGGGAGCCACATCTGAGTTTGCATGGAGAATGGCTGATCTGGCATGGAAAAGGGTTGATCACTTGCATGTCACTGCCAAGAAAAGGGAAATATTTTACTGTGAATTTTGGGCTCGTGAAATAATGTTTGATGCTGAAATTTTCTCAAAGCCCAAGCTCTTATGGCACTATTGACAGTTCCTCTACAATGTCTTATACAGACACTTCAATATTTACTGTGAGGGAGGTGTTTTGAAGAATGAGAATGTATTTATTAATTTATAGAATCAATCATAGAATCATTTATCATTTTCCATAGCCTCCTGTCTCTTTCCTGAGCAGTAGTTAAGTAACAACTCCCCATTAGAGGGCTTTTTGTTCCTCTTTTAGTTTGGATATTTCTCTTTAAGAAACAAAACTTGTACCACCAAACTCAAATCGTCCATTTCCCCACGTCTCCCAGTAACATCCATGTTAATCCCACTTAAACTGCTACCAGCACTAGGGGTGGCTGCTCAGGTATTAGCACCATATCTGCAACAGAATGTAAAACCAACTGGCTTTGTTTTGCAGTTTAAGATATAACCTGTTTGAATCCAGCTTGTATGCAGACAAGTTTAGAGGAAAAAGATCAAACTTGATTTCCTACTAATCCCTCACAGAATTTAGAATTTTGGTTATTGTAGAAACCTTGACTTCAGAAAATTGTCATGAAAGGAGAACATTTGAGGCACAAGTAACCTACTCCTTGGATATTGTGTTTAAGTGCCTTTAAGTATCTTACTTGTTGGTCAAAACAGCTACAAATATGTGTAACCAGAATTATTTTAGACTTCATAAATACTTTAATGTATGTACTTCTGGCAAATTGTCTTTAATTTTAGTGAGAAGAAACATACTTTCTCAGATATTCCAACTATACCTGTCCTTGTTTAGGACTCAGTTATATCTATGAGGTTTTCCTCTTTAAAATACAACTTGATCCAATTTATTTCAGTAAGATTTTCCAGAGGTATTTATTTATTTTCAATCCTTGTAGTTGGCTACAGTTTTGTGGAAAATGTGGGTTATTAATTCAGAAGGATAATGTTGACTACAGCACAAAGAAAACATTTTTAATTCTCTGCTGATGATCTGCTGTTCCTTCCTTTGCTTCCTTGTTTCTAAATATCTATTTTACTGTTTTGTGTCAGAGTTTTATACATCACCATGAGCTGTGCATCAGTACCATGGGCGAGGAGCCTGCTAGATCAAGGGCACATTCTAGCCTGGAGATACAGACATCTGCTCATTTTAGTTAAGTAACGAATTTATTTCTGTCTGAACTTAGGAAACTGGCATTCATGAGTCAGTCACGTTATCTAGAATGCAAATACATGGCACTTGTAACAATGAGGCATGAACTAACAGAAATGAACCTTGCTTGCTTTTATCAAATTGGCCTTGCTCAACTATTCTATTTACAAAGTCGTTAAGTGTTTTCTTAATACATTCTGATCTGGTCTGTTTTGTAAGGAGAAACAGTACCTAGAAACACAGAAATAAACATTGAATTATGAAGTAAGAGCCTAAAATAATATTTGGTTAATCTACAATTATAAAGCAGTTCTCAATTGTCTCTTTGTTTCAGGATATAAATTTCTTAAAATTTCCTGTATGACTGGATCCTACACTGGTTTGGATTTATATTAATATTCTTAAATGTCAGCAGAATATTATACGAAGCCGTATCTATTCATGTGAGGTGCAAACTTGTCCATCATCACCATGTTAGGTGAATTTCAATATAAAAGAAAATCTTAGATGGTTGCTAAAAATGGGTGAGTTTAATATTCTATCACAATGTCCACTCTGAAAATAGTATTAGATAGGAGGCAAATTTGTCACACTTCACTCAAAAGAACATTTTAATGTGCTTCTTTAAGAACAGCTTAATTATAGATATGTGAATAAATAACTAGAAGCTTTATATCCACTCTTACTTCACATTGAAACATCTTCAGTTTTTTAAAAAAAGAAATTAATTTTAGTTTTACAGAAAAATATATGACTGAAGGTCTTTATTAATGGATTCAGGCTGAATGACTCCTAAATGGTAAATGGGACTTTGTGTCTTGGGGAGAGTGTGTGCAGTGGCTACATTTTCAAATACATCTATTAAGATCACTTACATTTCCCTGGAATCTTATTTTTTTTCAGTGCATCTTTTGAAAAGTCTTCATTTTTTTTTAAAATCTGGACAATATTCAACCTGTTAATGAAGCTTTCCAAAACACTTGTTTGCATAGCCAGATAAGTCTTCTGCCTACTGCTAGAAGAGGTTCTGTCATTAACTCTACCAAGAACAGGGTTTTGTTCGGTGAGGCTGCATTTTGCTTTAGGCTGGGGGAGTAGAGCCGAGGCCTCCCATACAACATGAACAGAAAAGCATAAAAGTAATTTATACAACTCCTTACATTCTGAATTCTGTCCTGCAGAACTTTCCAAATCCAGTATCTGTTGGGGCTCCGTCTCACCTGCTTGTGCCAGCCAGCCAAAATCCAATGGAGAGATACCCACAGTTTTAGGTCACAAGCCTGAAGTTGTTGCAGAGGAATTGTTGCAGCCGAATTAGAAGTCTCCCGTTGCTAGAACACTACCCTTAATGCATCCCCTCTCAAATAAATCACTCAGGATGATTTCCACAGTTGTCCTACCTAAAGGGACAGCAACCCAGGGAGAAAAGAGCCTGAGAATTGGGGAAATAAAAAACTTTCTGGGATATATATTTTTTTTTATTTTTAATTTTTTAACTTTTTTTCTCAGATCATCCCATTCCTTCTATCAAACCAGCTAGATAGAGTCTTGAATCCACCTCCTGGAAAGAAGATATAAGCCTGCTGCCTGAGCTGTCTTAAGAGCTTGATCAAGCAGAGAGGTAAGTGCCTTTTACTATGTGGAAACTACAAGGTCAGAAAGGGAAAAAGTACTTACAAGATGATGATTATGAGCATTAATCATAATAATACCGAGATCTTATATAGCACTTTTCATCAGGAGATTTTAAAGCGCTGTACAAAACAGATGAGTCTCATTATCTCCATATTTTAGATCTAAAGTGTGACCTCCAGTACCTTAATGCTGTTCTCTGAGGGGGAAAAAAATACTTCTGGAATCAACAATCACATTCTCTGTTAAATTTATAAGCATCACAACAAATATTTTTTAATTCTACCTGTCCTTTGGACCTTTTAATGGAATTTTATTTGCTTTACTAGCAACTTGAGATATAATTAATGAATAGTTCTTATCAGGACCCTGCCATCAACCGATTAAACTGGTACATTGGCATTCATAGGGTATATTCAGACAATTGTATTAGTATGTTCAATTAAGTTGCTGGTTATTGCCTCATTTTTTGGGGAATGGTAATCGAATATATAGTGTTGCGCTGCAGCCTTCAGCAAGGGTTTAAAACAATCCTTCTCTTTTGCTTTTGCAAATGGCTGATGCATGGATCTTTCAGAGCATCCTAGCTAAGATCTTGCACACTCAGTAGCAACTGAAAGGTGCAGTTTTTTTTTTTTTACTAAAACAGGCTAACACTACCACAACTAACTAACTAAGCCCTGAATGCCCTGCGAAATAGTTATGTTGAGCACAACAGGAGTATTACTGTAAGCTGTTACTGAAGGGTAAATTTTTACCGCCTGCTGTCAGGAAAATATGTATGGTTTGCTGTGTTAGAAGATGGACTTTGACATTCATCAACAGAATTTTATTATG
Source organism: Chaetura pelagica (assembly GCF_000747805.2). NCBI lineage: Eukaryota > Metazoa > Chordata > Aves > Apodiformes > Apodidae > Chaetura > Chaetura pelagica. The sequence continues at coordinate 2,861,783 of NW_009952694.1, forward strand.
GGAGAAAATATTTATGTCTCCAGAACAGCAGAGAACAGAACTCAGTGCTCACCTTTCTGCAGCATCCCTGGTGAGGAGAGGCTCAAGCACTTGCTTCAAATTTGTTTCCTCTCTGGGGCCAAGGCTGATGTGCATAAGTGAGTCTTAATGGAAACAAAGATCTTTCAGAGTTGTGAGGATTTTTAAGTATCAAGGAGGAAAGTCAGACAAATAAAGAAAATTATGCATTTGTCTGTGTTCAGACAAATGATATTAGTGAGGCAGTACAGGTGAATATTTAAAAGCCACTCTGTGGAAAATGCAGCTTTTACACCCCACTCCTTGGAAACTATTTTGTGAAATGATGTTGTTTTTTAGAGGGAGGTCAGTTCTGAACAGTGATGTGGACACTGTTGAAGCTGCTTCTTCTAGTACAGGACCTGTCCCATTTTCACTTGAGCAAAGAAGATCTCAGATGTGAATTAAATACAGGGAAAAAAAAAATCCACAACAAAGCAAAACTATTGGAATATGCTACGTTTCAGGGGATTACCTATCTTTCTACAAAGGGTGTAGCTTTTTGTCTAGGAACTGAAACCATTTTTGTGTAATAGCAAACTATCATGAATTCTTCTTTTGGCTAAAAATAACACTAAAGCCAGACACAAGGCCTGAATACCATCTGCTCATTTTAATTTAGAATTTCTCTTTTCACTTGGTCTTTTTGTGTTTGCAATAATGATAAGGAATAAATAAGACTGATCACTTAAAGCTCTATTCATCACACTTGTCAGCTTCATTGGAGCTGGTGATAAACCTTACAGATCCTGCACCAGCTTAACTTAATGCTGTTCATGAACTTTACGTTTCTTGGCATTGATGAAAGGAGATTGTTTTTCTTTGGACTTCAGCTCAAGAAGGTCTTGCCTATGTGAAAGATGAAAGATACTCAAATCCCCATACCAAAACACCCTCAAATGCTGGACCAATATTGGCTTCAGTTGCATAAAGTTTAACGGTACAAAAAAGAAAATTCAAGCTAGCACTGCAAACGACTATTATGCCAAACCAAATCTGAATTTGCTACAGAAAGGAATATAAATTATTAAACGTATTCGTTTTCCTTCCTTTTTTGGTCACATACTGTTTGCCAGTGATCTTTCAGATACACTTGTTCTTCTAAAGTATTTGTAGTTCATCTATTAATTTTTGTTCTGCAGTTTCTTTAGGTGAGGGTTTTGGTATTACACATCTGAACTATTTTGAAAAAAAAACAAACTGATGATTTATTTGGATTCCCAAGTGAATAACAACAACTTTAAAAAATCAGGTTTCTCAGTATTATTCTCATTTTTTATTCATGGTCAGTGGCTATACATTCTAAGGAATCAATTTGTCAAGATCTTTACAAGAATATTAATAATGGTTACACAACATCAAAGTGAATGTATTTTAAAGTTTTTAGAAAGTCCTTTAAAGGTTTTTTTATGTATTCTCCCCTATAACCACATCTATAAATAAGACGGATTTTCCTTAAGATGTGTGATTTCATTTCCAAGTAGAAAGACTATGGGGACAAAGTGGTCACTGAAGCAGCTTTACATTCCTGGAGTAAGTAGGTACTACATTTATATCATAAGACTTGGAGGAATACGGCAGTTTATGGCTTATTCAGGTGATGTGCTGACTACTGTCAGCTTTCAAGAGTCAAAGGGAACTGAGAAAATTCAGCATTTTGTAGGCACATGGAGTGCTAGAGTTTAGCATCTCTTGTTTTGGTTAATAAAATAGGTAAGGACTGCATTACCGATGGGAACTGGGATGTCTTCCAGGTGAACCAGTCAGAAATTACTTAGCTGCAATTCTTGTTTTGAAAACTATTTTTGTGTATGAAGCCAAGAAAATAAAACCCTGAACATCCAAATGTTGCAGAAATTTAGGTTTTCAGAGGAAGAATTGAAGAAAATACTGATTTGATCTAGGAGCACATCACCCTCTGATTTCATGCTGTTATTCTCCCTTGAGGGCCAGGCAGTGAAATGTGGCAGTGAAATGAATATAGAGGGTCATGAATCACAGCCTGTTACACCACAGGGTGACAAATTAATGACAACAGACTCCCTGCACTGACGTAGGTACACGACACTAAGTGAAAGTGCAGCTGGCAGCTTTAACTGCTGAGGACAGGGACTCACCCTTGGTGGAGTCTAGCAGTCCTTGAAGGAGACTGTATTTCTTCTTATATTACCTGGAGCTTTCTCTTTACCACCTCTCAGAAAGCAAAATCCCTCTCAAGCAGCTTCTCTACTGCTCCTTCTGTTGTTCTGGTTTTCTCTAGGGAAAGCAATTTTGGAGACAGCCACTGTTTCCTCTGCCTGTTAATTCTCCACCTCTTTGCAGAGTCTTTTGTTGCACCCTCAGTAACAGTTCATAAAGGAATGCATATGAAAATATAACATCTAACCTAGGAGGTCTTCATGACATTTATTTAAGCACAGCTAGTATTGACTTTGCCACCATTTCAATATGGTATTCTTCATGACTCAAACTGTGAGAATTAATAGCTGTGAATATTTAACAACTGATTTTCCAAGTTGGTGATCTTGGTCATAAGGTCAGGATGCCATGGTGTCTTGATTAGTGTATCTCCCCTTTCATTGTCTAATCTGAATGACAGTTAAGGGGCAAGTACTCTATTTTGTCATTGTCCCAGTACAGCAAATTATGTTCTTGTTATTTATCACATTGCTAATTTTTGTGAATGGATAACACTCATGAAAGCTACTTAGCAAATAAGGCTTAATTTGCAAATGCAATAAGGTTATTCTGGAGGGAACCTACTTTCTTTCCTCTGATCATCAGATAAAACATGCTAAAGAAGATTAATTCTACTGTGGTGCAGTACTTTGACAAGACATTGAAATCCTTACATCTAAAACAAAGGTACAGCTAGATTTGCATGAAGGAAGAAAAAAGAACATGTGTTCAGAGTGTTAGGTCTTAAGGCCAGGTTATTCACATTTTAGACTCATATTCTGTTTCTCAACCTATTTATTTACAGATTTAAAGTATTGAACAAATATACATTGTCCATGCAATTCAGGTCACACTCAGTTAATTAATAATAACTCTGAAAAAAAAAGAATTAGTTTAATTTCTTCAAGTTTGAAAATTAAAGTCGGGCTCTTTCAGACAAGTAGTTTTAGAAGTCTCTCACACATTCCCACAGGAATCCCTCTGTTGATTGTTGTGCAGCCAAACACTTCTAGACCTAGTATGCTTACCTTGATGACCTACAGGCTAAAGATGTTATGGGAAGGTATTGAAGAGTCTGTAAATAATACAGCAACAGATTGTGAGTAAAAGACAGAGAGAGAAAAAAAAATATTGGAATTATTGGTTCATGTGTTGGGATTTCATGAATTGAAGTTTGAATTTCTGTTTAACAATGGCTTTTAAATGGCTGAAATAGCTGGATAAAATTCAGAAAAAAACAGTTTAAGAGAAATTCAGATTGAGTCCCCTGCAGCATCCAAAATGGTTTTTCTACTGCTTTTCCCTTTCTTTGTCAAGTAAGCTGATTAACAATGATGGCTACACTTTCTTCCTGAAGTGTTTTGGAAAGTTTATTTTTAAGACAGGATTTATGAGAAATAAGTCTATTTCTTGATAATGTACTGGTGCATGCTAGAAATTTTCTGATTTTTTTTCCACCTCATTCTGTGCTTTCCGTGGTTCCCTGTGTCTTTTAGCAGGCAATAGCCTTCTAAAATACCTGATTGCTTTGCTACTTTGGGGAAATCAGGTAGATTGCTTTTCTGTGTGCTGAAGAAATGTAATGCAAGTTTTCACACCACTAAAACTCCTTCTGCGAGTCAATCCATTTCTTGAGAGCGTGCCAGAGCATCTCAGTTACTTCCTTCCAATTGCTACTACTAGCTCTTTGCCTTTCTACATATTCTCTCCAATCGTAATCAGCTGTTCTGTAATAATTTGTTTCAAAGTGAAATGGATGTAACTTTTTTCTTCTTCTTTTTTTTTTTTTTTTTTAAATTACTGCCATTCCAAACACCAGCAAAACACATGCCAGAGCCACAGGGGCATTTTGGTCACTGTTTAAAGGAGGAAAGAAGATGCTACGCTTTAGAAAATGCGTTCTTGTAAGTCTCACTAAAGGAAAAACCTTGAAATTTCTTCTTTAGATATTTTTCATTCGTACATTTACAAGCTAATAAAAAAAGACCAGAAACTTACTTGATTGCACAGCTGCCTGCATAAAAATAAAATACACATGAAATTGTTTTTAAAACTTCAGCTTATAGAAATAAGTGTAGTGTAGTGTGGAAATTATCAGGAAAAAACTGTATGGGAACAAATGTTTCTCCATACTTCAGCTGCACTGGAAAACCTCATGTAGCAAAGGGGTAAAACCAGGCCAGGCAGCCCTACCAAACCAGGAATATTTTATCAAGTAACACCAAAGGCATTACACTGCTGTGTTTCAAGAGTTTATATGGGGGATCGAGACATTCGATCATCTTTGGTTCCATGCAACAACAGGACAGCACCTGAAACAGAAAGCAATCTTAAATGTGGGGGACTTGACAAGTGTGCTTCTGTGGTAGTCAGTCAGTTTTCTGTCATTCTCCAGCATATCTCTTGTATCCATTCAACCTCTCATAGCATGAGAGACTCTGTTCACTGAAGGGATGTTGATTAATCAAATTATGCAAGAAGATGTCTGAATTTTCTTCTTAAAATTCAAATACTCCAATGCAATTATTCTGTAAAAAACAGACACATTTTCAGTGGCACAGATCATTGCTGTGATCAATGCACCCTGGTACAGTCCAGTGGGTCTAGGAGTGGACCTGGATCTAAAGCAACAGCTTTTTTAATGATCACTGAAGACCTGAAAACTCAGTTCTAAAACCAAGATTATTTTGAAGATGCATATGAATAAATGTAAGTTATAATCATGTTAACTCTTCTAGTATTTTTTATGTCTTACATTGTTTTGGAGTTTGCACTCTGAAGTGCTTAGCCAGGCAGCAGCATGGAGTTAAGGTGACCAAAGTGATGCAACCTTTGGCTAAAGCTTGGCAAACCTGGAGGGGCATTGTGAGGATCAGTTAGCTGAAGGCTCGTGTAGTCCTAGAGGAGGTGCTGCCGGTTCAGGCGCACCAGGAGATGCAGGCACCTGCTACAGTCCCATCTGCCTGCCCTGGGATACCTGAACTATCCGGTGGTCTCTCAGTTAGCACTGGGCACGTGTGTTTAGGGAACTGGCTGGTGCCCCAGTGCTTGGCACGATTTGTCGTGAGGCCTTTGAATGTGTGTATCTGCTTAAAATAAATGAGCAGTGGCCACAATCTTAATTTGACAGCAGTTCTGCTTTGGTTATTCAGAGAAAATGAGCAGAAGGCAAAAAAAAAAAAAAAAGTGAAGTACCTGCAGTGCTTACTCTCTCCATGCTGCTTTCTTTTCAAAAGTGAGAAAACAAGTTTTCCCAGGTTTCCATTTTGCTGTTCTTCCCCATTCTGAAATTCTTCAATGTCAGATAAAGGAATGTATCTAAAGTATTTTTGTTAGGATCCAGCCTCAGTAGACAGAAAATATAATACAAAGGCTTTGAATAATATTTGAATGCTATATGTTTTAAAGGAGGAACTTTCTTGCTTTCTTCTTTTTGGTGAAGTTTCTCATGTTTATCTCTTTAGAGTAATATAAATCACTGAACCACTTTTTTTTTTTTTTTTAATCTCCACAGTACTGTTTCATGTAAGTATTCTGTTGAGTCTATGAGATTAAAGAAC
>NW_009952694.1:2868125-2870983 GCF_000747805.2 Chaetura pelagica
AGTAAAAAATGGGAAATTTCCACTCCATAAGAAATACTGATAGTTTGATTTTTTTTATTTTATTTTTTTTTTTGTGAATATACCCAGCACTCTAATACTTGAAAGTTTATGTTTGTTTCTTTTGGATTAAATATTTTTCCATGTTTTTTTTCTGAGGTTTTCAAATTCTCCTGACCTGTTCACTTTGATTGGGTGGACTTCTCATGGAGCTGTGTTTCTCTGGGCATCTCATGAAATGAGACCAAACAGTTGGGAGTCTCCTCTGTGCAGGGATGTGGGGACTACGAGCAACTAATCCATACTTTCTGCAAAGCAAACAGTAACTGAAGTAGATACATAGATGAATATTCAACAGGAAACACAATGTTTATTTGCAAAAAAACCCTCTAAACTATATGTTTTAACTGGAACCATCTTAAGCCTCATAGTAAGCATTTTCAGCAGAAAATGACAACATGATTGAAGTAATTAGGCTAATTCTAGTTCTGCAAAAAAAGATGTTTTCAAAAAGAATTCTATATATAGGAAAGTGTCTGATTTATCTCTGTATTCATCACTTGACAGGTTTAAACTTTGCAAAAGAATGGTACATTTTCCCCCCAAACTGTTTTTTGTTTGTTCCATAAATAATCCATGTCCTGAGAATTGAGAAGGAGCAGATGGAAACAAAATACAAACGAAGGATAGTGCTGGAGACCCGAATCTTACAGTCAGTTTATTCGCAGTGCAGGGCCACACAGAAACACCCAAATACATTGGGCACAGTATGAATCTCTGGCTTCAGAGGTTAATCCAGAGGCACAAGAATCTCTATCGGATTTTGGATCAGGCAAAACTGACATAATAACTTCAAGTAAGGGTAAGTCACTTGAGTGTATATATATAGATATATCCAAATAGACTGAATAAAATTAGGAGATGAAAAGAGAGAGACTGCAAACATGCATAGAGTTTGCTTACTATCAGGTGGAATTCAAAGCTGACTTGGGAAATGTGATCTTGCTCTTTAAGTTCATCCTTACATTTTAAAGCATAATTTGTTTTGATTGAATTTCTAATGTTAATTAGTGAGGCTTGCACAATTAAAGACATCAAGAACATATAATTATGTTCCTTATAATTATACCATAATTGTTTTAGTATGTTAAATGATCTAATAGATTTTTTCCTGTTTCAACAGCAGCATTACAACTATCTGTGTTTTATGAAATAGCTGGCAAACATTCAGTAGGTACTTTGAAGCATTTCAAGTAAAGTTTTGATGGGTATTCATCTACTAATGAAATATTCATGCATTATATTTTTCTCTATTACAAGTGACTTTCACTGAAGCGCCTAATGCTTGGTTTGCTTAGACAGATATAATGTTCAATCAAACTAATGGAAACTGTGGAGTACTGTTACACTGGATATTATTAAATCAAATGCTCTTGATAAATATTGAGTCTCTGATGTTAAAAAGCATTCCTAGCATGATGCGTGGATAGTAAAACAACACTCTGGCCCCTTGTTAATAATGTTAATATTGCAGCTGTCACCATTTGACAACTACTATGACTTCCCATGTGCATAAATGCCTTAGAGCATAAAAAAACCTTTGTGCTGTTTAACATTTTTCATATTGTGTATACATTCCCTCCCAATGTAGAACAACCGGACAAGCTTGTATTACCAGCAAAGTATGGCTATTTTGTTGGCTTAAAATTTAGTCAATACGGAGAGATCAATTTTGGTAATTTCATAGGCAGGAAGCTAATGATCCTCTTACAAAGCAATTGCTAGAGGCCTTTGGAGAATTGTCTGGGCATATCGATGCTGTTTCTCCTACTTCTTCTCTGAATGTTAAATTTCATTAAATGAAACCAAAATAGATCAAATGTTTTCCTGTAATACTTTTCCACATGAGATTTTTTATAGTTTTTGCAAGAAAAACAGGGTGCAAACATGAAGTGGTTGACAAAACAATGAATAAAGCATGCTTTGTGTCAGGTTTCTAATGAATAATATTCAAGTGCAGAGCTTAATATCATGCTTAGTTTTACCACTTCTGCATATACGAAAGGTGTGACTCCATCAACGCAGTACACGCCTAGTCAGCATGAACTCTGAGTTAATTTTTTTTTAGATGACACTGTATTGACTTTTTCAAGGATCAACGTGAGCTCAGTAAAGTCAGAGTAAGAGCCAGCTCAGCAGGGAAAGTGTCAAAGGAATAATGAGAAAGAAGATGCAGAGAAACTCAGTAATGCAATTGCACTGCTTGATACCAACTAAAGGAGTGACTGGACGTATAAAAATATTCCACCAAGTATTTCACCTATTCCGAGTCACTCAGAAAACAGACACACCTTAAGTCACACTCACTACGAATACATACAAATCACAGGCAATGGTGAAAAAATTGTCTGTTTTCAGTGTGCCATGAAGACTCTACAAGAGTTTATGATGTGCTCGTGAATTGCACAATATTCTGGGATCAGGTAACCTCTGCTCAAAGTTAAAAATAAGATCCAGATGTTTTCTGAGATCTGTATGAATGAGTTTGGAAAACTGCCCAAAATCTAAGCCAACCTTTGGGGTCACCAGCAGGTAGTAGCCTCCTTTGCCACCCTGCAGACTGTTGAAACAGTGAAAAAACATCGACATCAGAACTGAAACTTATTCCTTCTTATAGGCCCAAATCTGCCACTTTTACATTGAGTTATTTGACTTAAAATATTATTATACAGCATTCAGGGACCAACTGAATAGTTCTTTTGAGATTGCTGTTTTATTTTATTGCATTTAATTTTAGAAGGGCAAAGCATGGTGCTAGGAAAATTAGGAAATGTGTATAAAATTATGAAGCACTGACTGTA
>NW_009952694.1:2871279-2872738 GCF_000747805.2 Chaetura pelagica
GGGAAAATGTTTACTCTGTAGGCTTTTCTCTTTAAAACACAACTGCTTTAAAGTATCACATTAAATTCTAATGTGTGTGTATTTAAAGAAGGTACAATATATGTGAGAAAAAAGCCTATCAAGTGTGTAAGGTGGGGCTGCTGTGGCTTAAGCACTCCTTCTAGCAGAATACTACAGTGGTGCCATGAAATCCTACATAAATGGTCAGAAGTAAGAGCTGCCTGTGGGTAGTCCCAACCTATTCACAAGCCCTTTTGAACAATTTTCCTACTTTTTTAAATACTGTTTTTGGCAAACATTTGATACTTGAAATACAAAATGCATGAGTCACCTACTGGGATAGGCACAGTATGTGGTTTATTGAATTTAGCTAAATTGTGAGTCATCTATCAATAGTCCCCATAGTGAACATACTTGTAATAATTTCACACATTACAAACAAGAGTAGGTGCAATTTTTCAAAATTTTTTCCAAGTGTTTTTCACTTGGAGTTTTTTACTCTTTCTATTGTGCTGCATTTGATGTTGTAGGAAACTTAACTTTTTAGTGATGGAGGATAAAAAGAAAAGGTAATTTATTGCTCATCAGTTTAAACAACAAAAACCAGGAATTCAAACCCCAACATATTACAAAATGCTGTCTTACAAAGCAAAGTCCTCCACGTGAAGTTGAATAAATACAAATTCTTCTTGCATAGCTATTGAGATTTATTCTTCTACCAGCATGCCACTTTCTGTTGAGGTAAGTGATTTTAAAATACAAAGGCAGCAGTTCTGAAGGAGAGAGCTGCAAATTATCACAGATTCTGACTTACCAGAAACTTAAGGTATTTTTTGATGTAGGTTGCTTTTTCTTTAAAGGGAAAAACTAGTGAGTAGAAGAAAAACAGATGAAAAGTATGTATGAAAAAAAATAGATTCATACCTGTAGGCTGTTGCATACAAGGAATTATCATCTCTTTACTACAGGAAAACATGAACATTCAGGTATAAAAGCATTCCAAGCAAAATCCTTCGAGGAACAAGGGCTCAGCATCCCTGTGATGAAAGTGAACTAGTGCACGCGCACACACACACGCACACACACACACACACGCACACACACACACACACACACACGGGCACTTAAATTTGCCCCTGAAGCAGTTCTTTCAGCAGTTATTTGAGGCTCGGGAGGTGTGAACCCCAGCACGGAGACTGGCTCCCGGTTTCCCTCCCAGACACCTCCCGCACCACGGCGGGAGCCGGCCTGGGACCCACGCGGGTCTCTCCTCCCCACGCACGACCCTCAGCGAAGGCGTTTGCCCTGGGACGGGGTCACTGCTCCGCTACGACAAACTGCTGTCTCATGACAGGCTCCGTCCTGGAACCACATTTTCCTCTAGGAAAACAAACGGAAAGAAAAAAAAACCAAACAGGTTTTTTTCTCCAGCCTTTGCCCTCGCACTTCTGGGGAGGCT
>NW_009952694.1:2874875-2923313 GCF_000747805.2 Chaetura pelagica
CGGCCGTGCTTCTCCGAGCCTCTGGGGGCCTGAAGAGCCGCTGCGTCTCTTCCGCGGTTTTCACGTCCCGCCAAGTCTGTGCCTCCGCGTTTGGCTCCGGCCCCGCGCGGCCTCCGCCGATCGGCGCCCGGGTGTGGTTTTTTGGCCTTACAAAGTTACGAGACGCTCATCAGGGTGGAGGAGGAGCCGTCTGACAGGTGGGGGGAACGAGGCTGAAAACGAGGACATTGGTCTGAGTCAGGCGGAGGGCGCTGGTGGTTGATAAATGAGAAATGCAGGGAGGGACACGAGGGGCAAACCAGGCTTGAAGGCAGCAGGGCAGGGCTCCCCGCACCCCCCGTCACGCTCGTCCTATGGTGCTTCTGGTTTTATTACGTTCAAATAAAAAAATATATCTATTTCTTGTAGTGACTGTTAAAGAAGGTGATGCCACCTATTAGTGTTATTTCCTGCCCAGAGTGGTACTGCTGAATTGCTGGAGTGCTTTGTATGCCTTTCTTTTAGCTCATCAGAAGCAACCTCTGGTCATAATAAGAACAAAATTAATCTCTGTGTGGAGGTTTTCCTGTTGTTGTTGGTTTTTTTTTTCAGTAGTTGTTGCTTTGAGGGTTTTTTTGTTACGGTGTGAAAGGTACAGGTCTCTGCACTTAAAGGGAAAGGTGCAGGTCTGGTTGACTTAAGTGGATTTACATCAGTAATTAAAATCATGGCTCACAAAAAGTTTTGAATTGTGTATTGTGGAAACCAGGAGAGAACATACATGGAAAGATTTAAAGAAACCATGGCAACAAGTGGCTCAATAGCTCTACATAGGTAGGAAATGCATGAAATGTATTCATAGGGGAAAGAAGCTTAGGAAAGCAAAACTCTGCAGTCATAGGGAACCAGGGGTGCAGTTAATGCCTGACAGGTAACACCAAGAGAAGATAGATCACCTTTCCTTAGGGTATTTCCTAAGAGAACTTTACACACCATCACTTTCCTGGTCAGGATTTATATCTACAGTGTCTTGGGTCTGTTGTGAAAGCCATAAAGGCTGTGTGCTTGCTTACACTGCTGGTCAGAACATCAGAGCCAGGAAACCCTGGAGTCAGTACCAGTGCTCCAGCCTTTCCTAGATCTTTGGGACAAGAAGAATCTGGAGAAGTTATACTGGGGCTTATTGGACAAACAAGTGATTCATACTCTTGGAGAAAATGTCCAATCTGAAGGACTCCTACAATGACTCCTTGACCTTTAACTTCTTCATTAGCTGTGCCAAAGGGAACTTTGTATCTTGGTGTGGGAACACTGGTTTCTTTTTGCTTTCAAGCCAATTAGTGTCTTTATCTTATACCAGCCTTGGACTAGAGAGCAGGCTAATTTGGTGCACTTGTCTTTTACCTGACCATAAGTAGGGGTGGAGGGGTGAGCAACTTGCTTGTCTGGCCAAGATACTGTACAGATGTTGGAAGTTTTATGATCTGACAGCTACAGTGATTAGACCTGACAATTACCACAACTGCAAGTTTAATGATCAGCGATTAGTGCAACTGATGGAATGGGGTGAAAGCCCCATGGCCCGAGGTTTTGCTAACAAGGCTGGAGGCAAGGCCTCATAGACAGAGGCTGGGTCAGCAAAACCAGAGGAGGAGTTTGCATCTGTAACAAATCCTGGCACTTCCCTCCTCCCCTTTAATTGTTAAGCATCATTAGCCTACTAAGAACCAATCAGCACACAACTTATGACTGAGTTCTATCATATCAACAGGTATAAAATTATCCAGTAGTATCCTCTGTTTTGGGAGGAAGAGAATTCCACCTATCCAGATCAGTCAATGGGTCTGAATCCCTTTTTGCCCCCAACCAGGGGCACCTCTTTGGTAAGTTTTATGCCTCCAACTCTGTTGGATGTTTACCTAGGAATTACTAACTCCAGCTCAAATCTGTTCAGTAAGTCTGTTTATTAACAGCAATTCTGAACTCATTATATCTGTTTACAACTTTGTCCTTCTGTCCCAGTGCAAGCTCTTGGTGGGGCTGTGAATCAGGCAATGTTGACTGTCTTTTCAACTTCGCACAACTGTTTCTGCTCAAGTCGTTTTTGGGCTCTGAGCAAGCAAACGTTTACTCTAATAGGTGGCTTCACGCACATAATCCTATAGACATAAACAATTAAACAAGTCTGGCACTAGGATTGAACCCAGCCACATCTAGACTTCTCTCTGAGAAGGAGTTTAGAAAGCAAGGGGTTCCTTTCTGAACTTTCTGCCTCAATGGGAGGGCCTTCCCCAGCCACCTTACAGACTCATACCTTTTTAAGCAACACTTGGCAGTCCTGAAAATTTGTCAGCAATGTTTTAAATCGGAATATTTATGGCTTCATGGCATAGATTTTATGTTGCCTGGTGTGAATTGTTTTTGGACCTGGCTGTTTCAGGTGTTTTCTTATCAGTGTGGATCCAGAGGCACATGTATTCTTTGTGTATGAGAAATAAGACTTCTGAATAGCAGGATCTTTCTTCAAAGGCTGTATCTAGGAGGCCTGTCCAATAGGATTCAGTGTTTTGCATCAATTACAACTTCTATGCCAAATTCTGAACCTTTAGGATTCATGTATAGGCATGATCTGTCCTCCTTGGAGAAAGTCAAACCCCAGAGAATTGTTCAGGCATGTTTGTCTTCTGTCCTATAATGCCAAAATTTGGGTATTCTTGGCTTCACATACTTAACATTAGTCATCTCAGTATTTTTTTAAATGTGATTCTAACAACTGCTATGCTTATAAGACAAACCAATACCCAAGCTCATGACATTTAAATCTCCATGAGGGGCCTCTGATGGAAAATAAACAAAGTTTCAAAAATCTTTGTGGGATTCTTCAAAAAAGAGGATTAAAATCATCATATTGCTCTAAAGCTAAAGACTCAATGTCTTCTCTTGCCTCTTGCATGGAAATACAGAATACTAGGTGAAGAATGCAAAGGGAACCTTGGTACTAATCCAAAAAGCTGAACCAGTTAAGGAACAGTGCCACATCCAAATAGAGGTTTTGACACTTTGTCCAACAATGTCCTCTACAGGGAATTAGCAGTTAACACTGTTTGTGGCTGTTGTGTCACTTTGTAAGCCCATACCCTACTCAACTGATTGTTTTAATTGATTTTAATTTTTAAAATTCTTCCTCCCTCTTGTGGAAAGGAACCTCAAGAAAAATTCCGTTTCATCAGACTGTAGTGATACCACAGAGGACCATTCTGGGTACCAAGGATTTATAACCATTATTGCACGCCAAGGAAATGATCCCACTCTCCACCAGCACCTTCAGCCAGATGATCTATGGTAAAGCCAAGCACCATCCTCCTTTGTCTGAGCTGGGTGAGTTGTGTTTGTCAGTCATCTGCAGCAGGTTCTACTCTGGCACACACATGGAGTAATGATTTATCCAGTGATGGTGCTTTGAGATGCTGCAGCCAGCCTGGACACCCACCACACCACCATACTCTACAAAGCGTTTTCAGGGCTCTTCTCCCTCACAATGAGAGGGCATGGCCTGAAGCTGCACCAGGGGAGGTTTAGGGATTTTCCTCATGGAAAGGGTGATTAGACTTTGGAGTGGACTGCCCAAGGAAAGTGGTGGAGTCGCTGTCCCTGGAGGTGTTTAAGGAAAGACTGGATGTGGCACTTAGTGCCACGTAGTCTAGCTGATGTGGTGGTGTTAGGTCATAGGCTGGACTTGATGATCTCAGAGGTCTTTTCCTGCCTCAATAATTCTGTAATTCTGTGATTCTGTGGACTTCTCATATAACAATGGAGACCCTCAAGGTGCATCCCCTACCCCAGCAAACATAAGCCCTGGAAAGACCCCATTTCATATCCTATGCATCTATGAGGCTGTGAGAGACCAAGGAGTGCCTGTTACTGCTGGATAACTTACTGCCCTTCCCCTGCTTTACAAAAGCTGCCTCTGTACTGCCCAGCCAATACTGAGGAACTGAAAAGGAGAGAAGAAATAGGTGGTGTTCATCAGTCACAATTGTGCCAGCAGAGGCTGGTAACTGTTGTCACAAATGCTGTGTTGGTGAGAAACATGGCCTGAAACCACAGAAAATGCAGGTGAAGCAATTGAAAACTGGGAAAGAAGAAAACAAGCTTAAACAAGCTAAAGGCTGCAAAACCACAGGAAAAAGAAAACATTACTTCCCAACGCTGGATTCTAATCTGAATAAAAACAGAGTTCAAGACTTGCTACAAAAGATCAAAGAGATCAGCCGACTAACTGGCAAGAATGAAAATGAGGATTAGAAGTGGCAGACGGGAACCTGAACTGGAAAGCAAACCAAAGCTTTCTGCAGCTGAAGAGACTTGGCAAAAATCATCAAACCATCATGGAGAACTAAAGCTTCAGGCACAAAGAAGATGAAATAATGCTTGTAAAATCTCAGGTTGTGATAAAGGAGGCCAGTTGCCTGAAACCATACTTTAAGTGCTTGTCTGTGCTACTTGGCTCTTTTGTGGACTATTTTTGATGACTTCAGGTTTAGTTAGTACACAGTATTGAAATTTAGATGATGAACTAGATAATACATTTTCTTGGAATTTATTTAATTGATGCATACATTAGAAACAATTTCTTCTGTTACAGATACAGTATCTCCAGGGGCTGGTGCTGTTTGAGGGGAGAGAAACTGAGCAACAAGGCAAAGTGGGTCTAATGCACACCTTCATGAATAGGATAACGTGCCCCTCTCTTTCTACAGTCAAGATAAGTCATGTGGCAGGGTATTCGCCCTTTACCAGAAAAGCTGCTACTCTACACATCTTTGAGAGTTGTGTACATATCCAATGAAATTGGTCATGGAGGGATCTGTATCTTGGCTGCTGACTGCTCAATGATGCCTTTTTGGAGACTATTGTTGAGTTTGGAGTTGAAGAAAACTTTCTGTAGTTTTGGTTGGACCAAAACCTAACTTACTATGAAAATTACAATTCTGTAGATATTTGTGGCTTGTTTGTCTGCTCTGAGCTGGACTTCCCTATCTGGCTGAATTTTGTAGGGCACATATGATCAAGGCCAGGAGTGATGCACGTCTCAGGTGGAAGGGAAACCCCTTTGTACTTAGCCTGGGAAGAAGCCTCATCCCCAGTGGGGAGTGGCAACATGAGTCACAGTGGCAACATTTCCAAATCTGAATTTTCTGTATTTGTCCAAAAGTATTTAACTTATTTATTTATTTGTTTGTTTGTTTATTATTATTCTCCCATTGGAAAAATGTTCCAGGGGAAGTGCAGCTACTCAGGTTGCTTTTTTTTCCCCTCCCATTTTTCCAGAGGATTTTCCTCCTTCCCAGTCTCTATCAAGGATTCCTGTATTCCTTGCAGCTAAAGTCTCTCCTCTTCCATTAAAAAGCAGAGAAGAGTGTGGAAATGCTCCCACATGGTTGTGGTGTGCTCTGCTCTGGCTGCACGTTGCTGCTGCTGCTATGGGCCAATTACCTGGGAGCTGCAGGACCAGCAGGTCCTCCTGGGCCTGTGGGATGCTGCAGCTAGGACCAGCAGGTACCACTGCCCTGGTACAAGGTTCCACAACGTGAGAGCAGCTCTCTGCTAGCACAGTTAAAAATGGCATAGAACTGTAGAGAAATTTAAAATAACTTAACTTATATTATTTATTTAAACCAGTACCAAAGTGGTGAGTGCTTCTTTCTCCTTACTGTTTGTTTCTCAGCCTGCTTTTGAGGCTGGCTGGTCTTGCTATTTATTCTGAATACTAGCCCAGCTTTGTGGCAGGATCTGGATCTGGGAACCTCCTTTTGTGAGAGCACCTCTTTATCTTTCTCCAAACACTAATGCAAGGATACTCCCTTCTGCTTGAAGTATCTTTGACTGACTTATCCTTTGATATTTTTCAGTGGTATTTTTCATATTTTTCAAGGACTTCTTGTGTCCTTGACTTGACCTGTTGGTTTTTGCTTGGTTTTGGTTTGTGTGTATACACACCGTATTATCCCACATAAAATACAGGTAGCATGAGAAGGGCTAAACTATGTGCCTTTGGATAAGTCACTTTCTGAATTTCCCTTTCTGCTTCGCATTTGCTATTTGGATTGCAGACTCAGCAGGGCAATGAAGCTTCTCCTCTGACATATTTGTACAGCACTGAACTCAGTAGAACTGTGTTCTTAATTAGAGTGTTCAAATATGAATGCAATAGTTGTAATAATAATAATTAATTAGCCATTTAATCATAATCAGTATTTACATAATATTGCTGGTATTTTATGCAAATGTTTTATCAAAATATTTTGTGGGAGGTTTGCCACGTATTCTTATCACAGTAGTGCTATACATCTTCATAAGGAAGAAACAACATTTAGGTTTTTATGGTTTTGAATCTTTCTTTTAACTAGAGTGCAATATTTTCTTTTGCAGCTAGTAACATTTTCACTGCCATTTAAAAAGGCTCTGTTTAGTTGAAAGACATCATTGCACGTTAGTCCTATAACTAGTCCATGACTAGGCTTCCCCTCATGACGGTCACTGTGCTTATGAAAGCTCTTTAAGTAACCTACTGTGTAGATTGCCACAAAGAATATGGCACAGATGCTGGAATGCACAGATTTATTGAATTGTTTTTGGTATAGTTTAACCAGTTGATTCTGCATAGCGTGAACTTTATTATAACAAGCCGAATATGGTGTTATCCCAAAAGTTTACTTAGCTCATACTGTTGCTAACACTGGCAAAAAGAGCTCACAAAAGTGCCACATCTCAGGCTAGTGGTCAAACCTGAAAATCATTCATGTATATGACATCTCTCTGTAGCAGCTGAAACAAAAAAAAGACTTATAAGATGGGAAGATACAATGTCAGTGCTGTAAATTACAGTCTCATGAAATGGCAAAAACATACATGGCATATAGCCAGGGCAAAAGTGGTTTTGACTGTATTGATTTAACACTGATGGACTCTGTGCCTTGGCCTGAGTTCTACGTTACTGCTGGGCCGCAAACCAGATTCTGTTGTTGCCAACACAACACAGAAGAAACATTTGTCTCAGGCAGCAGCAGGTTTAATTATTGCAATTTGTTTTTGAACCTGACAACTGCCTCAATGAGAGGCATGCGAGCACACAGGGGGAGCTACAGGGCTCTTTGCCCTCTCTGCAGCAAATCTGTGTGCAGCACATCTCTTGTGTGTCTGTTTCTTTCCAATACCCTGCAATAGGATAAGTGGTTGAGGCCATCATATCTGAAGGGCTGGAACAAGGAGTCCCACTAAAAAACTGGTTGCAGTGACACTGTGACCTTCAAGCTGCCTTCCGATGGAGGTGTCTTTCTTAGAACTACTGCCCAACAGAAAACATTGTCCTTGTCAAAATATTCTGAGAACTGGCTGGGTCTCTCATTTGGAGAAAACACAGGGCTTGCTAGCAAAGTCTAGAAGGAAATGTAGAAAGACAAATATGCCTCTTAACTTGTGTAATATCAAATCAGTGTTAATGAGATTATATCTGCTGTTTGTTCTGTGGTAGCTGGTATGTCATGTTTGCATTTCCTTTTTCACATGATGATTTAGGGGTTTGCTGGAAAGGGTTATTTTCTTTAAATTTGGTTCACTGGTCCCTATTACTCAACAGGATAGTGGGGCAATGTCTCCGCTTGGCAGACCCATTAACCTGCCTCTGCACTTCCCATGCCTTTTGTCCTTCTCTGCAGTTTAGACCAGTTTTCAGAATAAGAAACCCTGCACATTTGTTGTAGTTTTAATCACTGCATAGGAGTGACATTGACAGTGAAGGGGGGAAGAAAAGAGATCACTTTCCTGATCCTTCTTTTTCAGGTGAGAAACTGTTGAGAGAAAGCTCTGTACTGCAGGCAGAATTTCTCAAATAATCTGGAAACATTCTAGTCACTAAAATACTGTCTCTCCCTCTTTTTTTCCCATGCTTGCCAGCAGACCTCTAGCAGACTTGGAGAATAAAGTATTTTCTCTGCAAACCTAGGATTCAGTTCTTGGAAATGTATACACTTTCCAAGTGAACGAGATACCCTGTGCTACTGTATGGTTCTGCTTTATCATAACATCTAATTAAAAAATGTAGTTTTGCTTCATTCTGTTAAGATAAGGAGTAAGTAATAAGGGATCTGCAATCATGGGAACAAATACAAAAGAGAAGAAAACACAATTTCAGGTTGTCTATTAAACCAGCTCCTTTTATTGCTGCTATATCATCTCAACCAGCTTGAAAGACTGGCTGTTAGCCTCTCCATCCAGTGGGGTGCGAGGTACTCCTAGGGCTACATCTTTCCTGTTCTTATTTTCACACTACCAGGGCATCTTTTCACCTTCCCTGCACTGGCATATCTGATTTCCAAAACCCCTTATAGTAACTGGGCAACACCATGAGTCATTATGGTAGACTGACCTTTTCTATTCCTCAAGCTTTTTGAAAGAAACCTGCTATTGTGCTGCTTAATTTGTATGTCTTCCCTTGCCTGGCTGGATTTTCTTGTTATAATTTCCTGCAAACAATGGTAACATTTCTTGAATTCTGTATCTTGAACTTTTGGTTTTTTAAACTTACTTTGGTATAGGCATCATTAGAAGATGAAACATGATTCAAGGCACAGTGCCATGGATAAGAGGCTATTTAGGCTAAGAAACAACTATGCACTGTTAACTAAGTGGGGATGAAACAGAGATGTGTTCTGTGAGAGATCTCTGTCCTGTATTCCCCTTGGACAATGAGGCGTTGAACAGGATGGTTTCCAGCAAGCTTATCTTTGGCAAGCATAGCCAAGCTATTTGGCACACTGGTTCTCCTAATTTTAACTGAACAGAAAATACAGTCAAGCTCCTTTATGAAAGCAAACAATGAAATAAGAGATGTCTGTGCCCAAAGCAGAAAACAGAAATATCACAGAAAAACTATTTTTGAAAGGTTAAGGTGGTGATTTATTTATTTATGTGTCAGGGATTTTTTTAAGTTTGTAGGCAGGGTGTAACACCATTGCTTGGTAACACAGAGCAAGGGCAGTGGGTGGAACACAGCTGTGGATGTTTGCTCTAGAAGCAGAAAGGCAAGAGCTGCAGGAGAAGAGGCAGGACCACTGTGAGCATCATTGGCCCTGAGGAGAAGCCAAGAAGAGCTGCTTTTGAGCAGATTGATGTTTGAAAAGGCAAGCTTGGAAGTGTGCCCAGATGAACTGTTCCTTGTCTGCTCCTATTGTGCTCAGGGAAGCAGAATGATATTATTTGTGTATGAAAAGAGTGGCAGCAAAGAAATATCTGGCTCAAATCACAAGCTACGCCACCTAATAGAAACAATTTAGCAAATCCTAGACGTTGGCTTGTTATGGCTGGAAGGGAAAACAAAATGAACAGCTGTAGGTATGTTCCATTGGGGTGGTCTACTGTTGGAAAACACTGTTTCTACAATACGAATTATTTTCATTAGAAATCCCTACTTTGTGGATGTTTTTTAATTTAACTATATGTTTAAGCTAGGATTGGTAAGTGTTTTAACTAAGGTTGTTTTGACTCTAGGTAGAATATTCTGTTTCATGTTGTTTGATAAAATATAAATGTGGATTTCCATGGCAGTGAATTGCCTTTAGGAGTAAATGTTCAAGTCCCCACTAGCTCTCTATTGAATATGTTGGCTGGAAGACTAAAGCTCTCCTCAGTCTGTCTCCCTGTGAGTTGCATGACTTTGGGTACACACATTCCTCCTGCTCCATCCCTGCACCCCATGAGAAAAAAGTCTTTGCAAATATGTTCAAAGACATTTATTGAGCTGATGCACTAGAAAGTGCTTTTTGGACATTTGTAATGGATTTTCAAGACAGTGGAAATATCTTCCATCAATTAGAAATGTCAATATTTTTGGCATTTATGTTCAGACATTTTTTAGTTTCAACTTTGGAGAAAAAAAAATATAAAATCATCAAACATGGGTTGTCCAGAGTTTGGACAAAATCTGTTTCTTTCTTGAGGATGGACATTTCAAGTTGCAATCAAAGTACTTAAATCCTAATGATCCTCACCTCTGGTCTGCTCAATGCCTCTTCTAGATTCTCTGTAAACCCTTCAGAGAAGGAAACATCATTTTTCTTTAGCATCTTTTGAGTCACTATTGACTGAGTCTCTAACAAAAACAGAAGCAGTAAGAATAGTGCCCTTATTCTTCTCTCTCCTACCTTAACCCCCTTTTCCTCATACATTTTGTGTCATTTGACTTCTCTTTAAACCGTGTTGGAAGGAGACATCTGTAGGTCTAAAGCTGATGTAGAAGATAGAAAAGAGAGTCCATCAGTGTTGTCCAGTGCTAACAAAAGCTGGGTACCACGGAAGTGAAGGGGCTTTCTTCTTCATGCATAGGCACTGACACTCCTCCCAGATGGGAGGGGCAGTTGCCTATAGTACCTATTAATAACAGAGGCTTAAATCCTGATGAAAATACCTAAAAATTAATTCATAGCTGAGTTGTCTGTATCTGGTGATGGTTCAGAGCATCATGAAGATGCCCCTGAGACTGAGGATGGAAATGCTCATCTCACACCTCCTAGGACAGTGACCCAACCACTGAGAAATGTGGGGTTCTCCTATTCCTTTTGTTGGAAGCTGATCCACTGTGCCGAAATAAGTGCAGGATTCTTGGCGCTTGAGAAAGCATTGAGCAGAAGCTTGATGGGCAAATGGTGAGGGGGGCAAGGGAAGTGGTCAGTCCTTATCAGTATCAATTTGGACTAAACTGGTACTGTGCAAAATTGTCTGTGCTGGTTTTTTGACCTCCAGTCAGTCTGTCTGTTTAGATAAGGCTGCTATTTATTTAAATTAAAATCACACTGCAATGGCATACGGAAAATCACAGTTCTGAGAAACCCTCTTTTCCCTGATTCTGCGTAGAGTCATCTTCTGTATTAGCCTTTACTAGAGCATTAAAATTTTTCAGGAAGGTATTTTTTGTGTAGGAGAAAGGACCACAGTGTTAAAAAATTAACTAAATTGGATCAAATCTGGTGAAGATTTTGGACCAAAAAAACCCTTGAGGTGAAAGGGGGTGAAGCTAAAGTAGTCCAGTATTTTCCAACAAGTGTCCCTTTCTGAAATGGCTTTTTGATTTTTAAATTGGCACATTTCTAGAAATTCATTAAAAGGCATTAAATAGTTCAAAATGTTCAAGTAAAATTACTTTTTTCACATGTTCCATCTTTGGACATCTTATTTTATAGCTAATTTGCTCTTTGTCAAAAATATGTTAAGAATATGTGAGAATTGTTTCTTTTTCAGATCCAGAATAATTTTAAGCAATCTCCATTCCCACAAAATCCTGTCTGCCCAAATCTGTCTCAAATACATCTCAGCTTTCTTCTGGAAATTGCAGTCAGGCAGAATTTTTCTCAATGAGCATTACATTTGCTGAAAATGGGACACTAGGGATAGGGAACAAAACTTTCTATAAAATTAGGTCAAAAAGAAGTTAGAAAATAAATTTATAATCTTTCAATATTTTCAAAAGCAATCCATTTGGTCTCTCATTTTGAATCTGATTTCAGAGCCAAGATGCTGAACCTGCAGAACGTTTTCTGAAAATAGGCTAGAAAAGACAAGTTTTAAAAAACTAAGATGGAACTATTTCCCCCCTTTTTCTGGTTCAGCCACTGAAATGGAAAAACAGAATTCATTTTGGTGGCCTGAGCCTGATTCTGAAAGTGGCAGGCAACCTTAGCAGACATTTCTTATTATCTGAAATGGCAAGTCTAACAGTTTTTGGTATATATTATTTATTCTTTTTGGCATTCATCCCTCTAAACTCAATAGCAAGGCTGTACCTACATGATGCTTAGCCTCTGCCTTCTTCATCAGACTGGCTGGAGGTCAGTCAGTGTCGGTGAGGCCTCTCTGTCCCTGTTCCCCAGCACCCAGGTGGGCATCACCATGCCCAGATCACTGAGGGCAGAGGAACCACACCAGACACACCAGACCCAGGCCGGGGGTCTTCTTCCTTACCCTGGCACCTGCCTTCTGCTGTGGCCTGAGACTGTTTGATTTCCCCCAACTAAAAGCTTTGGTTAGTGAAGTGTTTCTTCCAGCTCCTTTCTTTAAAATAAAGCTGAAGCTGTTTCTAGTGCTGCTTCTTTAAGTCTTTCCAGCTATTACAAGGACATCTCCAAAATTATCTCAGTGATGTAGTGTAAGTTCTTGCTCTGGGGAAGCAGCTGGAGTTAAATTATATCTTTTGTGTTGCTCAGGTTAAAGATTTTGTTGGTTTGATGGGTTTAATATTCTCAGCAGCTGATGAAATAGCTGTAAGCAATTAAAAACTGGTTCTATTAATACCTCTTGTGTGCCTGTTAATGTTAAATTTCTATTTCAGATTGAGGTGAAAAGAACTGTGTGATGAAGTTTGGCTTTTCTGTTTGCTGTAAAGTGGGCTTTGCCACTGGTGATACTTTTTAATAATGACACTTCCAGTTGCTTCTTACTGTCTGGAGTGATTTGTTTGTTCTAAAATGGTCTAGAGATTACAAATATCTCATTTTTTCCTAATGGTTAATCTAAGACTTTAATCTAAGAAAAATCCATTTACAAGTAAGAGCCAGGTTAGCTTTATTCATTGCATCAGAGAAGACCCCAGAGGCAGGTGATCATTTGGGAAAGATTGTAAGCAATAGTAGAACTGGAAACTATTTGGAGGAATCCTTTCAGAAAAAGAGGCAGACTTCATTCTGAGATGTGATGCTGTGAGTCACGGACACGAGAGGTGGTTACTCCTGTTGAGTACTGGGTCCAGCTTTGGCCATGGTACTTCCAGAATAAAGCAGGTCAATGGAGACAGAGTCCACAGGAATGATAAAGAAATCATATTGGCTAAACCATGTTGAAAGCACAATTTGTCTGGATCAGTTTATGCTAAATGGAGGGAAATGTAAATGGGAACAAGAGACATTCTTTCAGTGTGTCACAGGTGGTTATGAAGAGGATGGTGATCAGGTTTTTTATGTTGCTAGAGGGAGGATGAGGAATTTGATTGGTTTTCTTCAAATGGGTCAGTGGTACTCTCTGCATAAACCCAGAAGACTGAAGCATAGCCAGGACACTAATTGCAATTGACTTACCTGCTCTTTCAGCTTCTGTGTGATGTGTTAATCATGTTATTTCATAGTCTTACCTACTTAATCTTCCTTACTTTTGTAACAACCAGATTTATTTGTAATTTCATTACTTATCGTTATTAATAATATGACTGACAACTCTTCCTTCATTCTCATTTTAGAGTGGCACTCCTGGAGCTACTAAAAATGATCACTACCATTGCATGGTGAGTGGGGCTTTGTGCCACCAGAATCAGGGCATCGTGGCACCATTGTTCCTACACCTTTGACTCAGCTGGGCAGAGGTGGGTGCTCAACACCCTGCTGTGCAGAGCAGGGGTGTTCAAGATGTAGAGAAGGAACTCTGGCATTCAGCAAGATTTTTTGGCTACACAGGGAGCCCTGCAGATCGGTGAGTACTCTCAGTATCAACTGCTGAGCAGGTACACTTCTGAATTGCAGTTTTGGAATTTTGTACCTGAAGTTTGCCAGAGTTTTGTATTAGGGTCTGGGTTCTGTCACATGCCTGGTCCTAGATGTTGAGCAACGAGAGATATGATCATAGAATCATAGAATCATAGAATCCTAGGGGTTGGAAGGGACCTTGAAAGATCATCTAGTCCAACCCCCCTGCCAGAGCAGGGTCACCCAGAGCACATCACACAGGAACACATCCAGGTGCATTTTGAATGTCTCCAGTGAAGGAGACTCCACAACCTCCCTGGGCAGCCTGTTCCAGGGCTCTGTCACTCTCATAGTAAAAACTTTTTTTCGGATATTCACCTTGAACCTCCTATGCTCCAATTTGCATCCATTGCCCCTTGTCCTGTCACTGGTCATCACTGAGAAAAGCCTAACTCCATCTCCCTGACACTCACCCCTTACATATTTGTAAACATTGATGAGGTCACCCCTCAGTCTCCTTTTCTCCAAGCTCAAGAGACCCAGCTCCCTCAGCCTTTCCTCATAAGGGAGATGTTCCACTCCCCTAATCATCTTCGTAGCTCTGCGCTGGACTCTTTCGAGCAGTTCCCTGTCCTTTTTGAACTGAGGGGCCCAGAACTGGACACAATACTCCAGATGTGGCCTCACCAATGCAGAATAGAGGGGGAGGAGAACCTCTCTTGACCTACTAACCACACCCTTTCTAATACACCCCAGGATGCCATTGGCCTTCTTGGCCACAAGGGCACATTGCTGGCTCATGGTCATCCTCCTGTCTACCAGGACCCCCAGGTCTCTTTCACCTACACTACTCTCCAGCAGTTCAGCCCCCAACCTGTACTGGGACATGGTGTTGTTCTTCCCCAAATGTAAAACTCTGCACTTCCCCTTGTTGAATTTCATCATGTTTCTCCCCGCCCAACTCTCCAACCTATCTAAGTCTCTCTGAATGGCAGCACAGCCTTCTGGTGTGTCAGCCACTCCTCCCAGCTTAGTGTCATCAGCAAACTTGCTGAGGGTACATTCTATACCCTCATCCAGGTCGTTGATGAAGATGTTGAACAACACCGGTCCCAGCACCGACCCTTGTGGGACTCCACTAGTAACACACCTCCAACCAGATTCTACCCCATTGACTACAACTCTCTGACTCCTTCCTTTCAACCAGTTCCTAATCCACCTCACTTCCTGGTCACCAAACCCATACCTGATCAACTTATCAAGATAAACCACATCTACTGCTCTACCATCATCTATCCACCTAGTAATCAGGTTCAGCACCTCTGCCTTCTTTATATCCTCTGTCACCAGGGCTCCCACCTCATTCCTCAGTGGGCCAATATTGCCTCTAGTGTATGTAAAAAAAGGTTTGATTCACAAAAAAGAATATGAGAAACTTGAATTACACCCTGATACTCTAACTGATCTTCTTTTTGAGATTATTGATTTGATGTGACCAGCTGAACATATACTGAACATTAAAGAACTCTGTTAAAAAGACTAGTATTTTTTTTTAAAAAACTAACCAACAAACACCAAACACTGGAAAAACAACACATGGCATAAACAACCTGGAGCAAAATGACTCCATTCATGTCATGAAAATCTTGTAATTCACTTCAGTGAAACCAGGTTTTATCTGCCATTTCATCCTACATAATCTTATAATATGAAAAGAAGTTTCTGCTACCTATATAAGTAGAGAATTAGAGTACAAGATAATCTCCTCTGTAAAATGGCAGGCTTTTGTTCAAAATGTCTACATTCATTGGTTTTATCTGCCTTATCATATCTTTTCCTCTCTGATGAATGCAAACTGTTTGGGTAATTTACTTTGACCAGATCTGTGTCTGTGAGATCTTAAGTGGAAAAACTATTTGCATACTTAAGAATCCTGAGAACAGAGAGTGGCATTATAGTTTGGGATTTGGTTGGGGGTTTTTATCCCCTGTGCTGGGCCAAGAGAGACACTTTACATTTATATGTAGCAATTACCATTCCTAATTTTTGTAATTAAACTGTCTTGTGAAAAATTTAACATATAAAATGGAGGTAGTCAGGCTAAGCTTCCTCGCTGTTCGCTTTCTTCCCTTTTTTTTAACAAAGCAGCCCATAGAATTTTGGATATCTGTTTCTCTCTTCTCTCCTCCTGTGACTTTTGTTCAAAGTTGTTTTGAAAAGCAGCTTCTCTCAAAAAATGTGGTCTCTGTAGAAATGGTATTTAATTGAACTGATATGCAGAAATACCATTAGTTTTTCTAAATTAGTTATAGAAATTACACGTCTCACATGCTCACAGATGGAATTGCAGCAGAATGGAGACTGCAACTGCTAACTTGTGTCATTAATTAATTGCAAGTGTCAGTGCCACTGAAGAAGACTGTGAAAGAAGTTACTGACAAGAAACAAATCTACAGAAAAAGACCTGCCCTAACTGAACTTGCAGAACTGGCCAGAAGTGTGAGTCTCTTTGACCAAATGCAGAAATCTGCTTGCGGGCAGGACCTTTGTGCCGAAGACAAGAGCAAGGTGCTGAATAAAGCCCATCACTGTGGCTGTCTTTGACCAAATTGCTGTTAGTAATATTATTTTTGTTTTCACCCAAGTGCGATTCAAAGGCTGAAAGAGCAGCAATGTTAATTGGAAGTATTCTCTGCAAAAAATTGCAAAGCAGTGAGTAATAATCTCAAATTCGAAGTGGCTAGATGGTTTTACTGACAATTTTATGCGCATTTCATTATCCTTTTTGACCCTGGTGGTTGGCAAAATGCAAAACCTATGATTAAAAATATAGACTTTAAATATTAAAGAAATTTAATAGCTGTTGCTGGCAAGAACAGAAACAGATGCATTAGCTTCCACTAATAGGTTCTCACTTTTTCAAAGGGCTGCAGTGGTGTTTAAAGACTATGGGCATAAAACTCACTTTTTTTTTTTTCCTGTCTTCTATGGTTGTGTTTCAGATTATTTACAAACAAGAATATTTTAAACAATGCATTCAACTTGTGTTGCTGCTCTTAGTCAGGAGCAGGAGTTCTACTTCAGGATGTCTCAAAGCAATTAACAACTTCTTACATTTTAGACTATATATTTAGTTGGAAACTCACATTGTATTTTCCTTATGTAGAAATATTTTATAATCAATTCCCATTATTGGTTATGTAGCATGTGTAACCCCTTATGTGGATTTATGATGTTGACAATTTTACGGATATTAATTTTACAGTCCTTTGGTTTTGTGAATCTCAGTAAAAATGCTGCATTTTGCATGAATTTTTTATGTTGCTCAGACTCACAGGAAAGAGTTTGCCTGCTGGTCCCATAAAATAGAACTGACTATATCGGTGGGAAAACAAGATCTTATGTCCAGATGCTTTATAATTTATATTTGTTTTTTAAGCTATTGAAGGAGTGCAGCCTGTGGGCAGAGAAATCTCATTACTTAAAATTTGCACTTCAAGAGAATTCGAAGTTGTACAAATGGATTTTAAGTTTGATAAGAAAATTGATTGGAGATTGTACATTGTGAATACATTAGGGTTATAAAGACAAAACATGCATGAAGTGCAATTACTGCTAGTGTTGCTATATTAGTATGAATGTTAATAGCATGTTTGTTTTTGAAATGGGTTATGCATTCTGGTAAATGTCTGCTTGAATCTAGTCATCTGTGTATCACTTGTCTAAGTACTCTCATTTAAGATGCCATATCCCTTCTTGTAGCAATAAAGGGGTAAAGCAACATTAATATTAAATAATTAGGAAAACAAAAGGGGAATGATTAAACATATTTACATAATTGAAATAACACTGAGTCGCAGTGGGAAATCGGGACAATGTTGTCTCCTTTCAAAGTAATTCATAATTCAGATTTTTAATTATGGCATATTCATTCATTTAAAGATGATTCTGGATGAGAGGGCCACTAATGAAATACAATCATTAGCATCTAAACAAAGTAATTTAGAAAGTCTCCTTTCGGGGAAAAGATTTCTAGAACATCATCAATCACACAAGATATGCAAAAACAAGCAATTAAACCACACACAAGAACTACAACAACCTTATATATTAGTAATGTACACATGAAAACATAACTGATTACAATGATTAGAGTAGGGTAGTGTGGTTAATTTGTATGTTATGTAGCAATTTCATGGAAGAATGTACTAGGACAGACACATCGTACAACAAATGAATGCCATGTCGTTGATATGTGTTTTAAATACATTAACGTAGTTGCAGTCAGTGCCAAGTTATCAATAAAAAATCCAGTTATGAGAATCTGGAAATGTGTTCTTTGAAGATACGTAACTTCCCTAGTATGAACCCTGGGCTATGGTTTTGTTTTGGGGATTTATTTGTTTGTTTCTTTATTCTTATTATTATCTTATTTCTACTGTATTTGGTTTTGTTGAATTGGCAAAATATAGGCTTAGTAAGATATTTCATGAGAGAAACAGGTGCTGCGTTAGTTTCTCATTAACTACTCAAATCCTGCTTTGGGCTTATAGCAACAAAGTGCTCATAGACCTAAATGGGTCAGTGATTTACAGGGTGTTTCCATATACACAATTACAATTCATTAAACATGCAGCAGCATTAAAAGGATGGAGTAATTCTGCATGACTTTTAATGTCTGTGTGCAGTGTCCTGTTAAAAGGACACAAAAAGGCTGACTTTAAGCACCTCCTTCTATGGGTTAAATTATAATCTTGTTGGAAACACGTACCATTTCCTCCTCCCATGTGAAGAAAAGGCAGAAACAGTGGTGGGTGTGTGTGGGGAGGATCCTGCTGCAGTGAGACAGGAGCTGCTGGTGTAGCTGTGCTGCCTTTGATAACCACCAGGCTTAGAAGCCAATATATGTTCTATTTGGTACTCAAAGGATAAAAATACTGGTTAATTTTCAACAGTGCTCCTTCATTTGACTTTACAATTTATAGCAGTGAACATTAATGCAAGAATAGCTTGGTCGAGGAGGAGTTTAAAATTAGAGCACCTCTTCTCATTAGCCCCAGCAGCCTGACCCAGGGTGAACTGAGAAGTAATTTGCTGCCAGATCCTCATTTTGCTTCTGTTATCACTCCTTGTAAATGAAGCGCAGCAATTTATTGTAGCACCTCAAGGAGTCAAGAACATAATGTGTAAAACACATACAAAAAAAATCTTTCTTCACATTCATTAACACCCAGCACATAGAGGCTGTTCACTTTTCACTCTAATGAAGGAGGGGGATCTTAAATCTAAAGCTTTCCAACCTGTGAAGAAGGCCTCTTCAGGTCATTAGACAGAAGCTGAGCTGGACTGAAGAAAGGTCATTGACAAAAAAGGGAGAATGGCAATATGATGAAAAATAGAAAATGGATAAAAGAGGAGACTTTAGAAAGCTCGGAGAATGGAAAGTACATTTTTGGCATCAGTGATCAACCCTTCTTGTCTCTAAGTTCATTTTCTGTTGTCAGTGAAGAAAAGAATATCTGGCTTTTTATTTAACTGGGAATTGCTCTCGTGTTTGGTCAATCCTCACTTAATCACCCTTCATCTGACCTTGCAGGAAGCATTAATAGGCTTATTTTTAAGGGAGCTTTGTCTGCTGGCTATAAATTCAGCCCTTCATTTTGCTCTTTTTTATTAAAAACATGCAGTCTACTAGATTTTAATGTATTCTGATTATGTAACTGACAATTTCCTCTTAGGGAAATCTTTTGTCTCACTAGTCCTGATTAACACTTTGGGTTTGTAGATATATATTAACATTGCATTCAGGAATATTAGGAAGCTCCTATATGCAAATTAATTTTCATTGGTTAGAGAAACAGAGGAACTTAAAGAGGAGTTAGGAGCACTTCCTGAACATATGCTGAATGCAGAATGCAATGTGCACTTCAGGGTGGAGGGTGCCTAAGACAGGAGGCATAGAAACTCAGCAAATACCTTTTTATTTTATTTACCCCATCTCCAGTGACAGAAGGATTGAATCCTGCAGTTCTGCAGCAATCACCATTATCCATTTTTTTCCCCACAAATGCATGTAACTTGCACTGATATAACCAGTTATTGACAGGTACACGTGTTGTGAGGATAAAGATACAACAAAGTAGTCTTTTTGTGTGTGTAACCATTTTTATTGTTATAAACAAGGAAATATGCTTTTTCTCATAGTGTATTTTCTTACATTCACCCACATCCCATTTCTGGATCTTCCCATTGTACCAGCTAATCTCATAAATTAGACTGTATATATTTTACAGAAAATGCTTTCCCATTTAGTTAACAGCATGAGACCATTATCTTGTGACAAAACTCCATTCCAGTGAAGTCTCTTCATTAAATAAGTAATCACACTTCACATACGATGGAAACTGAAATTAGTAGTATATAAATATACCGTGTTGAAAAGCTATAATTTGACAACAACATGACCTACCTCAGATTACGCCTTAGTCTCCCAGTCCTTCTGGAAACTGGTATGCACTTATACCCCTTGGATAGCCTAAGACCAAAAAATCCTGATACGAATGAGCTCTCAACATATTTGGCATATCAAAGAGAAGGCAGAGATTATTTTGGAACTCCACAAGGGTCTGGTTTTACTTTTGTCTAAGAAGCACCCATGTGAATTTTGCATGTATATAATGCTGCAAACCCCTTCATTTGCTGCTGAGCTGGTACAGCAGGTTGCCCAAAACAAATTCTTCGCTGTACTCCCAGTTCTGTCAGCTTTCTTGTTCAGCTGCTGTCTTGGTATGAGGTTGGAGTATTCTTTTAAATCCAGATATTTGGGCAAGATGTTGGGGAATGGTCAGATGAATGGTCAGACAGGCATAGCCATGCTGAAACCCATGTTTAGGTGAAGAAGGCACAACCTCCCCTAATTTTTTTTATCAGCAGTTAGAACAGTTTGTCTGCTTGTTTAAGCCACTGGTTTCACCTTACTGCTGATTGTCAAGCAGAGCAGAACTAAAGGGTGTAGACATGGCATCCTTTAAAGGCCTTGCATATTGAACAGATTTAAATAATGTGGTGTAGCTCATGCTTCTACTTCTGCCATTCATCCCCCAGATCCCCAAGCATTTTGGCACAGATGTTCATTGGCAGGGGCATCCTGACACCAGCTTGGCCAAGGGTTTCAACAAAGTATTTTGTGGGGTCAAACAAGATATTCCTGGGGTACCAGGCTTTTTCTTCTTTGACACTATTTTCCATGTAATATGTATATGTTTTTTGCCTTTTCCAGGCAGTGCTAGAATTATGGTTTTCTCTGGAAAAACTGCTATGTCCCTTTGCTTGTCTGGGACTCAGCTGAGCATGTAGCCCTCTTGCTGACCTCAAAGGAGTATGTCCTGGAGCACCTGAGGACAGAGCTCTGCTGGATTGAGTGAAGAGAGAGGAGGATATGTATACTGTAGCTAAATGTCCAGAATAGCCAGATCTGATTGGGAAACCAGCATTGTTCCAAATGCTGTTTATTTGGCTCTGCATGTTTATATCACATTCTATAAGAAGCTAATGATAACACAACAACAGCAGTATTGGTATCTGTTCAGTGGTGCAACAGCACATTTGTGAGGTCATTCAGCATCGAACCATTACAGGCAATCCCAGGGGTTTGCAGAGTGAATTTGAAACTGGGGAATTTAGTGAAAACTCATACATCCAGTTCCTCATATTGGCTAGCTAATATTTTGCCTGAAAAAAAGCAGGGATTCTGTCCGTGGCTGGAAGTCCCATTTGCTCCATGGGCAACTGGGGCATGGAAGAAAGAGGTCACATCACATCCTCACACAAGGAGCCTGAAGGAATCGCAAATGGGTCTTTTACTCTGAAGGAAAGTGCTTGTGCTTGATGTTGTAAATACCATGACAAGTTATGAATCTAAGTTATTAAAAAACCCTCCAAACTAAAAATCTCTCTTTTTTTTTTTTTTTCCTTCTAAAAGGTACAGAATTGAATTGATGTTATTCAGAGCACAGTACATAGCTACTGTCTGGTTTTGTCAATTTTTTTTTCTTAAATACCCAGCAAAACATGTTGTCTGAGAGACCTTTAGATGAATCTGTGTCACTGTTTGACTCAGGATTGGTAATTAAACCAGAGACAACAATGCTCTCAATCCCCTCCCACCCAGGTAGGGAAGGAGAGAGAGAATGAGAGAGAGACTCTTTGGATTGAAAACTGAACTACACAGCTTTAATTAAACACAAATGATAAAAGAAAATATGTACAATTATATACAAACGTGTGCAGGAATGTGCAAACCCCTCTCGCCTCCCCCCATCCCAAAAACTCACACAGCATCTCCTTAGCTGTGAACAGTCCCAAAAAATTCTGGAGCTGCTGGAGAAAGCAGAGAGTGATGAGGGTCAGGAGAGCTCAAGCCTGGGGATTGAAAGTGATGGACGGATGGAGTCCTCCCTGGATGCCAGCCACGGATGGAAGAGAAGGGAAGAAGAAGCAGGAAGGAAGTTGTCTCCTGTGATCTCTGACCTTCCTCTGAGCTTACGTAGATATATGGAATGGAATATCTCTGGCCAATTTTGCTGTCTGTCTAATTCAGCCTCCTACAGGGGGGTCATAGATCTCTTGGCAGCGTCTGAGCTGGTAAAGGTGTGACCTTGGAGTTCCGGCAGTCACACAAACAACGTTGTCAGTCCCAGCTCACTAAAGGAAAAAAAATCAGTAAAAGGAAAAGTGTCTTCATCCTGGCTCAAACCTATAAAATCTAATATTTATTCATAACTCAGTAGGGCAAGGATGCAGCATTCTTTTACCCTGTATCCAAACCCCATTGTTTACTTCCTTCAACCACTTCCTAATTACCTAAAAAATCATAAGACAACTCATGTAACTTTAACCTGAGACATGCACCTTTTTTTTTTTTTTTTATAGATACAAGTGCACTATAGCAGCTCAGACCATAATCAACACTGTTGAATCTGGTACCATAACATCTCACAGAATGTTCACTTACTGAATAGTACCTAAAATCCAAGCAAACAAAATGTTTGAGAAAGGAGGAACCAAGTAGTTTCAAAGTCCTGAAAACTTTGTTCAACAGGTATCCAAATGACAGACTTTTGCATATTTTTGAAAATACTCAAGCAAATGTATCGAAGTGTCACTTGGGAAACTCCTTGCTGATCTTTTGGTCTTTCCTTACCTGTCCCTTTTATTATAATTTGATGAAGAAAGTGGAAAACGGGAGATGGAATTAAAAAAAAAAAAAAAAAAAAGGACAAAACTTACCAACCATAACCTCTATTTTTCATAGTCCTGTTATATAAAAAACCAACATTTCTAAAGGCCAAATTACTTTAATGTGACAGTCTTGGTCTTTTTAATGTTCAAAATACTTGTTATTGAAAACTGCCAGGGAAGTCCTAGAGACAGATCTATCATCAAATCATTTTGGGGAACTGCATGGTTGCAGGTATAAAATGGTTTATATAATGATTTGCCAGTGTGTATTCTAACCATGTACATGTATGTTGATTAAAACGAGTGTGTATATACTTGCTTTAATTTTCTTGTGTGGTCCTTTCTAATTCTTGCCTCCATTCAAACCTCCTCTTCCTCTGCTCTCTTTTCATCCAGCTCTATTTTTCTTCATTATTAACTCACCTTGAGGTTTAAAACAGTGAAGGTTGTCTTCCTTTTCTTATCGGAGAGCGGGATACAAAGAGCTTTTATGCTGATTGTCACCCCGTGTGGTGGGGAAGGGAGAGGGAGCTGGGAGAGGTGAGCCAGCCAAGGCACAGAATAGGGAAATGGTCCAGCTCCTGCCCTCCGTAATTCGCCGACTATTTTAGACACTAAAATTGTGACAGCTTGCTCTTGTGATAAAGATGTTAACAAGAAGAGAAAATGACATTAATTTAATCTATTCTTACGGGTCATGCTGAAATGAGACTGTGATGATACAAAATTATAATAATAAATATGGTAGTAATTTCACAATTCTTTATAGATACTGTTCACAATCCTTTCACATGCAAATGCCCAATCCTGTCCTTCATGACAGTGATTTTTTGTGCCATCCAGACTCTAATTCAGCATCTTCTAATAGTTGATTCCGTAATTACTTTATATGGCAAGAACAATGTAAAATGCTACTCCAGATTAGGATCTCAAGATGTCTTTACTTTACTATTTACTATTACTCTTTGCCCTGGGCCTTCAGGAACATTTCTAATGTAGACCTTTTTCATGTTTTGAATTAGGTCATCAACATTCTCAGCTCACAGTACATTAATAACCAGAGACGAACCGTGTATAAAACACAAAGTACTGTAAAAAAAATTATTTAAAGATACTTCTGTATGAATGGAAGTGGTGATTTTGATTGTTGGTATTTTTAGTAGCCAGACAAGCTTGACAAATTAATTCCTACATCCTGAAAAGTATGTGGGAAAATGATTATTTAAATCTGAGAGGGATTTAGTTATTAAAAATTCAGCATTTTTAGTTGTTTCTCATTCAGTCCGAGAAATACCTTCTCTTCTAAATAGTAATTCAAACAACAGTCTTAAAATTACTGAAAAAATAATTCTAATCTAGGATTTGAATTAGTCTAATTCTAATCTAATTCTACAAATGAGAATTGTGTAATCACCATAACTCTCTTTTTTCCAGATTGCTTTATCCCCAGAGGATTTTTACTAAGCTGTGTTTGCAACTTACACTGGGAATGGCAGTGTCTCTACTAAACAAAAGATGCTGAGCTGCACCTCCCAGGCAAGAGGACCATTACTCTTATGGTCAGTGAGCCCTTGTAGTGTAACTTCAGCAGCAGCAGCAGCCCCAACATGTGTTTTGTTGAGTTTATACCTTCTGTGTAATCTGCTAGACACAGGGGGTGGAGCTCAGTCTCTGCATTCTGCTTAATAGCCTCAATTACAGGTGGAAAAGCATATGGTATGTAAATCACTACACATTAGATGTGATATAATTGCAAGGTCAGCCTGGACAATGTTTTGCTGAAGTGCTGCTTTAAGTGAATAATTTCAGTGATGAAAGTGTATCTTTTCATACTGGAAAGCTAATGTACTGAACTGGTCTTTCAGAAACATTGCTCGAATTCCACTGTCAGCAGAGAAATATTAACAGCCAGATTTTCCCAACATCAGCACTAAGCACATATCCTAGTAAGTAATGTGACATGTAGCTACGTGTAATTATACTAGAATTTGAAATGTAGTGCACTTAAGTTTGGATTGGAAAGTCACAGGAGGGGACAGTGGAGAGATTTGGTGGTTGTGAGCAAAGACAGCAAGGAAATAGCATCTGTTCACTGGGATAGTGAAGGTGTTGTAGGAGAGCACTGAAGCAAAGTGCAGTCAGTCAGTGGGCCCCAGTGTGTGTTTGTCCTTCAAAAACAAAGTTTCAAGATGCCTACATGGATTTTGAAAAGGTAAATATGGTTTCCTGTAAACAGTGTTAAAATTATTTCAAGTATTAATGTAAGTTATACATAATGCATTAAATTTTGTTTTCAGCTAATCTTGATATTTACTTCAGTTAAGAACTTCCACTGACTTTCATTAAGTAAGATCTCACGTGATGTATTCAAATAGAAATGAAAGATACTGATTTTAAAATGCTTTTAAACAATTTTTATAGGAGAGTTGCAGAAAGATTCCCCACTCTCCTTTGAAGCACCAATTATTCCCATAAAGGAGTTAAGCATCAATTTGTTCTTTCTTGTTAGTGTAAAATAGGTGATTCAGTGAACAGTTGCTTATGGACTCGTATAGAGAAGAAATAACTTGATTCTTGTGGAACTACTCTTGTGGGGCAAACACATATGCTGACAAAGAACACTAGCAGTCAAGAGTCATGCTACAAAAAGAGAAACAGAAATACAAATAAAGAACATAAACTATATCTAAATGAATCTGTGGTCATGTGTCATTTGAAAGCAACAAATTTCATTATCTGCATCTATTTTTCTCACTGTTATGATTTGTGGTGTGAAGACTGAGGCAACTACTTAAATAAATTTACTCTATTTTCATCATTCTGATTTATTAAGATATCATAGAATCACAGAATGCCAGGTTGGAAGGGACCTCAAGGATCATCTCGTCCAACCTTATGTTTAATTAAGCTGATTATTTACCAGTAACTTCTGCTGAACACTGCAGTTACTCTTTTGCTTAAGTTAATTCTGCCTCCTGTTCCCTATAGATAATTTCTGATCTATTATGAAGTTCAAGAAAGTAAGCATCTGGGTGAAAAGGATGTTTATGGGCAAGGGCCTAATTTACTACACATAAGTACCATTATTCATTATTACTCTCATTATAGTGCAAAAGACTTGAGTTAGCCTTTCAAGTAACACAATTTGTAACTAGATGGAGAAGGTTAGGAAGAAATACAACTCATTTCTCTATTCTAGCCAATAGTAGCAGGAACTATTCCTGGAGGGAAGCAGCAAAAGGGACCTGAGATGGTTGCCTTTTTCTCTTCCTCCTCCCCATTTGCTCTTTGCTGCAGTGTAATGGTTTTTCCTTACATTTACCTGGCTGGGAAAGGAGAAGACCAAACCCAGTAGGAAAACAATGCCTCTCGGTTATTGAAAAGTCTGTAGAAAGTTTCTGATTTTACAAAAAATGCTGATGACATGATTTTTTTTGTTTCCATTTTATTCGGCTTTTAAAGTTGTTGGTGGTTTTTTTTTTGTTTGTTTTTAGTGTTTTTTTTTTAATACAAGACCAAAATTTTGGACTTAAAGAAGAAACCCTTATTTAATCGAAAGAGAAAATTAAACTGGAAGAGGGCTTAGGTTAGACATTAGGAAGAAATTCTTCACTATGAGAGTGGTAAGACACTAGAACAGGTTGCCCAGAAGAGCTGAGGATGCCCCCTCCCTGGCAGTATTCAAGGCCACGTTGGATGCAGTTTTGAGCAACCTGGTCTAGTAGGAGATGTCCTTGCCTATTGAAGGCGGGTTGGAACTAGATCATCTTTAAGGTCTCTTCCAACCCCAACCATTCTGTGATTCTATGAAATACATGTAATGAATTGCCATTGCTTTCAGATAAACTTGCTTTCTGCTTCAATTCTTTGTTCAGGAAATTAATATATTATGCACTGTGTTTACAAACAGAAGCAGTGACCCTGATAAAATACAAAGCTAATTGAGCAAGGGCTTTTTTATCCTATGGCCCAAGCAGTGCAAACCCCCTTGAAAACATCCTGCTGGCATCAGTATTCCCCTCCTCATGGCAGCAAGACCCACACACCTCCCAGCTCAAGGGAAGTGATGCTCTCTCTTAAATCCATGCACCATTTTTGTGCTATTTGTATTTAAATTACAATAATTTGTGCAAAAGAAAATAGATTTTCATTATCTTTTGTAGGCAACAGGAATCACTGGAAGAGACAGAGAGGCAGCTAGAGACACTGAAAGCCCTATGGTGGCCATTGAGTGGACACATTATAGGACAGTCCATGGCTAGGAGAAAATGTCTGGAAGTAGCCAGTTGCATACTGTTACTGCATTACAAAGAGGAATACATCTGGGTGCTTGTTTCATTAATACATTTGCATAAACAAATTTCAAAAGATGTCTGTTCCCTTGGTGGCAGCCTCCTTTGGACAGGAGAAAAAAATGTGCTTAAAATAAGAGCTGTTATTAGAAAGAGAGTTAAACACATTCGTCACATAAATGAAATAACTGTAATCAGAAGAGTGGAGTTATCACACTAAGAGGATTTCAGTGAATAGATGAATTCTGTGTATAACATAATCAAATTGTCAACATTGTTTAGTCTAGTCCTACTTTTATTCATTTCCTGGATTTTCTGATTAATTTAAATGATGGTTAATAGAGTAATGAAACATTCAGAAAAGTTCAGCTAGAAGAACAATTTGCTAGAGACAATTTCCACTTGTTAATACACAGTTCACTGGATCCAACACATTAGTAAGAAGTCTGAAAGACCAGTAGAAGAAAACTGGTGGTTTTGACCAAGAGGTGTGTAAATTGTGAAGTTACTTTAAAGAAACGTGTAGTACCTAGCACCAAAGCCCCAAAGTACCACTAAGATTTGCTTTGTAAGTTATATAAGTAGCAGAAATCTTAGGAATTTCCAAGGGTGAATATCCAAGGGCTAGGAGAAAGAGGTATGTCTCTTATAAAGCACCTTTCCTTATGATAATTTAATTTGCTGGTATCACTGAGTGACAGCGCAGAAAAGCCAGTGGCAGATAAAGGTTTATTATGTTGTCCTTGTCCATTAGTTTTTGTCTTCTCCAAGTTCAGTGATCTCGTTTGGGGCCAGGGAATCTATTCATGTTCAATTAGGCTCAGCCCAGACTTGGGAAAAGAACCAATTCTTGCAGGCAGGGAGAGCGGTGGGTCATGGTGGGGAGGACAGCAACAAATATTGCAAAATGAGACAAAGAACATCTGTTTGCACAGGGTGGGCAGGCACGTGTGCCCAGAGAGCTACCGGCATCTGCATGGGAATTCTAAATGGACCCTGCAGTTCAGTGGGTTGATTAACTCTTTGCTGAAAATATTGTTCTTGGTCATTAATCATGATCTCACTTCTTCTCTAGACTTTGGTTTTTGTTGTGTTTTGGGGTTTTTTTTGTGAGAACTTAATCAGGCTTAAACAGCAGCCTTTCCAACTATGCAGCTGCTTTTTCTTTATCTTGCTATATATTCATGGGCTGGTCTTAACAATGCCTGCTCTAAAGCAGATAGTATGAGACAATACATTTAACCTGACATTCTGGTAAAAGATACTATCTAAAAAACTACAATTCTTTGAAATGGAAGCTGATGAGGCAAAAATGGACAATCTAAATAACATTGCTCCAAATAGTAGAGGTGGACAAACGATGCTAGAGTACATTATTCCACTCCACTGGATGAAGTGACTTTCAAGGACTGATTAGCTCCATGTCTGAGAGGGTTAGCCCCCTGCCTGTTATAACAAGTGCCTATGAAAGGGAGATCTGATCTGACAACTAGCTATGCCAACCGTGAAGTTATTTCAATACTTTCTCTGCTAACAAGTTGATTAATCCCATCATCATTTTGAAAACCTATTTTGTATTGAATAAATCATTTTCTAATAAAGAGCAGTGAGGAGGTGTGAAACTTTGACTTCTTCTCAATGATGTTATCAACTCCACTGCAGATTTTACCCATTTCTGCATCTCTGCAAGTTCTCTGGGTTGAAAATTATTATTTTTTTCATGCTGACTGTAAAGTTTTATTTTTAAATTGCAGCCTTTTGTATTTAATTGTATCCTAGTGCCAACATCACAATACAAATCTTCTGCAGTGAAGAATCTGCACAGATTTTACTGTAAACACCAGTGTTAAATGTCTCCATTATTTCTATTCTTTCTCTCCATTCTTCCCCTTACTACTATTATTAAGCTAAACATGATTCGAACAAATGACTGTTGCCTCACTATGCACAAGGTAAAGTTCCAATACAGTGTCTTTCATTTGTGACATCACATAATTGTTTGGACCATTTAAGAGATTGTAGACAGCCTGTGAGGAAGAAAAGGGGTTCCAATTAACTAGTGAAAGTGCTCATTTATGTACTCAGAAATCAGATTTGGAAAATACAGAGCTTAACATTCGGTGGAATTGCAATAAGGCAAATTATAAACATCACAATAAGCATTTTGTGTTTGTAGAGTGGTTTCTATAATAATACAACATTAAAAACCATCCTGAAACCTAGGGAAAAAGATGTCCCTCTTGCAAAGAAGGGCATTTTCTCATACGTGCAGTGTAATGATGGGAAAAGTGCCCTTGGACCAGAGTGGTTAGGTAAGTCCATGCCGCTTATTAGCCAGCTAGAGAGAGAGAAGTATCTCAGAAGTGGCGTGGTGGGGATGGGAGAAGTGGAGTAAGTGCATTTCTAGCTCCCTTGCTACCTCCTGCACTTTGACAAATCTTAATGTTGTCCATTTTGGAGTTTATAAATAAATAATTGTATTTCCTTGTGTAAACAGTGTTTTCAAGGGGATGGTGCCCCATTTCTGGTCATGGTGAGCCTTAAGATTGTGGTCCTGAGACAACTCACATTGCTCCAAGCAACAGACAAGATAACTGAGGACAACTCCCTAAGCTACAAGTCAGCTGTAGTACTACAGGGGTGGCTGTGAAGGAACAATCTGATGACCGTGAAGAGCCAGGAGAAGGTGTTCTGGCAGAGAGGTGTCATGCTGTGCATTTGTGAACCTCAGGGACCCGAGATGTTCCTTTGTAATTATTTCAGCTTTGTGCTAGTCTGGGTAAGATGTGTATTGTTTCTTTTCTCTTTTACAGGAGTAGCAAAGATTTTCCAGTACCAACAACGATTTTTATCTCTTCCTTGCATTCAAGAAGCTACTGCTCCCACATCCACTGATGTGGAATTCTGAATCTATGCCATGGTTTATTGTAAAGTCCATGCAATGACACACGCTCTGTGTGCAATAACCTTGGAACAAAGCTGGTGTTCTTTTTCCTCCCTTGTTTCTCAGAATTATGAGAAAAATCCTCCTACACACAGATGTCACAGGCCACTGTGGGGACTCAGGTCTGTCCTCTGCCTGAGGAAATTCAAGGGCAGGTCTCTGACGTGCAGTTATCAGTCACTACAATGGGTGGGAGATGGCACAAAATTTCTATTTCTTCTGACACATTGAGTTCTGTAGGAAGGTCTAAAGATTCCCTGGACTGAGGAGGGAAGAACAGAGAGAAAGGACAACTCTTCAGCCCAGTGCTAAAGACAGGCTTCCCAATTTCATCCCTTGGTTCAGGACTGCTTCAGGATTTTACGTAGTGACTCCTCAATGTGTCTGAAAACAGCCTTTGGTGCTTCATTTTTTTTTGCAGTAATCCTTGCAAATAAGAAAGTTGCAACTAACTTAGCTCTTCCCAGCTCTTAGCTCAGCTCTTCCTTCTTCTATTCAGGGCCTGCCTCACAGAGCACAGAGATGGGGCAGGCTTTGCATTGGGAATATAAAAAAACCTAGACATCTGTAAGAGGGACTGAAATGCAAACATTTTTGACTGACACAGTACTGTGAAAGTAGTTTCATCTATTTTGATTATTTCAATTTGTTTCTTTTCAGTCTTTTATGATATGGATATCAGTAATGCACAGAAAAGCATCTTTTTCTTTGTATTAAATAAGTCATGACAATGAATGCTAAAATAGTAGAATAAATTGGAAAATGTTTCTAAAAAATTAAAATTTCAAAAGTTGCATGATTTTTTTTTCTTCTACATAAATCTGTGCTTAGGGTACTTTTAAGTTATCTAATTAATTAGCAAGATATTATTTACCTGGGACTCAGGAAGTTTTTATGGTATGAGTGTAGAGACATTACACTAAGGGCTGCATTTTTAAGATCTCATCTCCTTAACTAGCCTTTTTTCAGGGCATGAGCACACCTAGCTAAATACATACCTGGAATTACAGATTTGTTTCTTTTGCCCTATTTTGTTCTTCCTAAACTAGATGGAAGCAGCCCTATCACAGTAATAGCAATGACTAGAAAAGAAGAAAATAAAAGCTGAAAGTTCTAATCAAAACTGTAATCAGAAAGATGACAAATGGTGAAGATTATTAAATTTTCTTTGCTCCCTTGATGAATTTAATAAAGAACTAATCAAAGATCATTAGAAGGCTTTTGTGCTTGGTGTGCATTGTAACCGGATTGCAGTTGGAATTTATGTTTTAGTGGTTATCTAGGGTTGAACTGGACATGTAAATATAGAAAAGCGATATTTTTAGCATTTTTCTTTGAAAATATTTATTTAAAAATGTCAAACCATTGTATGTTGCTTCTATGCTTTGCACAATAAAAGCAGACCATCTTTCACTGTGGTTAGAAATTTTTAAATTAATATCAATGTTTAGTTTGAATTTTTGAATTATCTTTGATTATTTCTTCCTTTGATTTTGCAGGAAAATTAGAAAAGAGACATTTATTTCCCAAGTAATTATGTAAGTATTCCAATTGCCAGAACTGCTGACAACTTATAGAGTGCCATAATAATATGGAAATTCAGCTTTTGCAAATCTTCAGGGTTAATTTATCATTCTTAAATTTTAAAGGGTGCTTTTTAATCTCTTTTCCATATCCATGATTTGGTGCTGGAGTGATAATAAATACTTATTAGGTGTAGTTACTAAAGGTGTTATAGTATGACCCATCTGTTGTTTTTTTTTCCCATCTGACTATTGGTATCTGCAGTCTCAAGTTGGATGACAAAAGAGGGACTTTACTTCTCTCCTTTGGGTAAACTATAACTGGAAGGATAGCTAATGCTTCAATATGCTGGAAGAACATGCACCCTTCAAATACCTAATGTATAGGTAGTGAGAGTAATGCTCTGAAAAAAAGGTAATCTTCAAGCTCTTTTTAAAGTAACTCTTTAGAGTGTCTAGTTAGCTGGAGATTTATAGCCGACTGGCTGGTTGTGACAGGGTAAAGAAGGGTTTCCCCTCACCCTTCATGTCAGCCAGGCACTTTCTGTCTCCCTAGTTGGAAAGTGCTTCCCATCAGTGCTTACAATACTTGACCTCAACATCTGAACTGTGTGTCTGCCAGTGAATTGAGTTTTGCACTTACTATTGCTGTAGAGTTTGGGGAGATTTCTCACAGTAATGTGTAAATATTAAATCAATTAAAGTACTAAGAGCTATGGATCTGGTGTTAGAAGATAGTGTGTGATCTATAGTGGCCTAATACAACACTTAGTCATTTCTGTGGGATAAACATAGATATTTAAAGTAAAATTATTAAAACTGTGAAGGACACACAAAAATTTATTAGGGGACTCTGGCAAGGAATAGCAGAAGGCTATAACAAAAGAGATAAGCATGTTCACTCCAGTGGAATCTACCACAAATCTAGGCATTGCATATCATCACATTAGAAATCCTTATTGCTACTTCTGACTGGGATGCTACAGCCTGTGTTGTTGGGGTTTGTTTTTGCCTGATTTGTTTGTTGTCTTTTTTGTTGTTGTTGTTAGGATGCAAGAATATGTTTATGTGAAAGAATAATTTAAAAACCTCATTGATTTGCTACCCGTAAAAACAAAGGCTACTTTAAGTTTTATCCACCACCACGAAAAGGGATGGGAGACTACCCTTGATAGTGGTGATGTGCACAAGATTCTTTAGGTATTTATTATTACATGATTAATAGTAATTTTGGAGTTATCTACTTTGTCTCTCATGCAGTGAGACTTATAGATACACATGCAGAAATAGATCAGATGTACAGGTGCTTAGAAAGAAATAACATTATCACCCTATGTCTAAAATAGGTGCACCTATATCCTATTGTTGGAATGTGCAGTGTCCAGAAGTATGAATAGGCTTTTCAGCAGAGAAATTTTCGAAGAAACATGGAATATTAGCATCCAAAATAGGTGCATGATAGTTTCAGAATAACTCTTTCTAGGACTACTGATATGTGGGATCAGGATCAGAGGGCAAAGTCAGCTTTGACTTGATTCCATATAATTGAGGAATTGAAAGTGAGACAAAGCTTGGCCTTGGTGAATTAGCAAGGGTTGTAAATTACTACCTGTGTGATGAACAGGTCAGTAATTTCAAGGTAATGTAACTCAACCACATCTTTAAATCTATGGACATTGGAAAATGTCATATAATGGTGAAATCCTAGCAGAAACACCTTCTGGAGTTCAATCTGCATAAACTGTAATTGTCTGCCAAGCAAGGAGTAATTTCAGTCTTTTTAACAGTGAAAAATCAGATTTTCAAGTAATTACATCTTTGGTTGTGAAGGACCATTTCAGGACAGGTGCAGAGCTGCCTGTGCCCCCTCTCCCTCCTCTGCCGCCCACTGGGAGCAGCCCCAGACTTAGGCAGTGTGGGGCACAGACCACAGAGCTACCCGTGCCATGAGCACTGCTTGGAGTTTTTCTTGGAAGGACCTGGAAGGTTTGCTGTGGGAGGGTCCATGAGCAAACTTGCTATTTAAGTCCCAGGTCTTGTGTCCACTTCTCAGTTTGACTAGAAAATCCAAAAAGAAGTAATAGACCTGCATCTATTATTCACTTTTATTTTATTGGGGGATTTTTAAAGCACATCTGAGTGTGCAGGTACTGTGGAAGCCAAGGGCTGAATATATCCTGAATATGAGATGCTAATAGATTTTTTTATACACACACACACAGTCACTACTTTAAACCCACTGGGTTTCCTTTCCTCTTCAAGAGGAACAAAGGAGATTCCAACTGTCCCCAAGAAATGGAGGGCTTCCAAAGGAAGCACGGAGGTAGCCCACATAAAATAAAAAATCCTCACCGTGCAGCAGCTGCAGAGACTTTATGCGTTTGTGAATGAGGTTGTGCCCATGTGAATTGTGTGCATCGCTCCTGCAGCAGTGCCAGCACTGCTCCTCTTCCCAGAACTATGTAGAATCAAAGGAATGTGGAACAGGAGCCAGTGGCAGAGGAGATGTGTCAGGGAAGAGAAAAACCACTGCCCTGGATCACTGTTCAGTGTCATGTCTGCTTTGGCTGTGTCGGAGCCAGAGGCTGCACGCTGCTGTTTGCAACCCGTCCTCTGAGCCTGGAAGCATCCCCAGCACCTGCGGGAGGCATCTTGCACCCCCATCGTAGTACCCATGCTGTCATAGGAGGTCCCCATCCCATTTCCCCTTTTGCACTAGAGCTTTGTCTTCCCATTGGTGAGAGCTAGAAAATAGTCTTGTAGCTGCAACAGTATGGGGTTGTGCCTGGCTCTGTTACAGTGTTTTCTGCCTGGAAATCTCAGTGTGCCTTACCAGGATCATCCTGCCAGGCCAAACCTACGTTTGACTGGCAGGAAAACTCCAGTTCTGCCTTACTGTTAGTTTTATGTCTGATTATGTATATTTAGTTGCTTGTCTTTTGCTGTCCTGGGACTGTATTGCAGCACATACGTGAGCACAGCTATTTATAGGTATAGCAGTAAAGAGATTTGTACCCACCTGGTATCTATTTCTAATTGCTGCAACATTTTGAATTAAATGAGGAAAAAAATAAAATGAGTT
The DNA here is from genome assembly GCF_000747805.2 of Chaetura pelagica. Lineage (NCBI taxonomy): Eukaryota > Metazoa > Chordata > Aves > Apodiformes > Apodidae > Chaetura > Chaetura pelagica. The sequence continues at coordinate 2,909,441 of NW_009952694.1, forward strand.
TCTGTGGCCTGTGTCATTGCATCTAGGTAAAATAAGCCATGGCTGGGGAGAAAAGTCTGTGTTCAGATTTCCCCCAAAGCACAGAGAAAGCTAAGAGGCAGGAGGTGTGGTGCTGCAGCTTTCTACCTATGCTTGGGAAACTGCAGCTACAGAAGATATCTCTGCACGGGAGTCAAGGGTGCAATGGCAGCAGAAGGTCAAACACAGACTTCTTCAAGGGTGGCTGCTCAGATCACTGGGGTCTGGGATGTACTCTAGTTGCTGGATTGAATACTTGCACTGCTTTGTAGCCAAAGCTAGTTGGGTTAAAGTTGGAACAGGTTTATTTCTAGACACTACAACACTCCCTTCACCCTGCTCTGCAGGCACACACATGCACACATACATAGGCAGAGCTTGGAATCACACCCCCACACACACCTGGTCCTTTCCTTCCATGCTGCAGGCAGTGCTCTTTGCTTTTGTTAACAGCATTGCACATACAAGCTGAGTGTCATACTCCAGCTGCCTCTGATACCCAAGCTAATCTTACAGTGCTGGAATAGTTAGCTACAATATAAGGAATATGTTCTTAAAAAGCACCCTCATGTTGAAAATCGTCATAGAACTCGTTCAGACACGTCTCTCCTGAACTCAGTTGTGGGTTTGGTAGACTGCTGCCCCACATTGTTTATAACTGAGCAGAATTAGTGCAAGATGCTACTTTTTCTGTCTATTTAAAATAAACATCTGCATGGTGAGAGGTGCCTTTCTCTCTCTGTTCCTCTCCAGCCTATGTGCCTCCTGGTTCTACACAGCAGTAAATAATTGTCTGTTGTTCAGATGTTATTCACCTTTCCCTTTTGTTCTAGCCGATTTTGTTGATACAGTGTGAGAAAACAAGTCACGAGGGAGGGTTATAACATTCATTTCTAAGAGCCATAGTGAGTGTTACATTTGTACTTCTGACTTGTCATTTATTGCATAATAAAAAGTGAAGAAGCCAAGTACTTAGATATGTGAGTAGAAAATATTTGTGCTCACAGTTTAACCCTTAAAGTAATATATAGGAATCAAAATGTAACCCAGGAATCAAAATGCAACCCATCGAGTTTTTCAAATTATTGAAGGTATTGTAGTGCAACACTCCCTATAGTTCCACAGTCCCAGCAAGCTGGCTGTAAAATTCATCTTACTGGTTTTATACTTTCAACTGACTTTTTTTTACACAATGATTCCCGGAGGTATAGCATGCTCAGCCTGCTTGTGAATTAGGAAGCGTAACTACAATAGAAACCATTAAGAGGTTTGAGTCTTGGACTGAATGTTACCACTTTATGTGTCAATAATTACTTTAATGTTTTAATAATTACATTAATTGAGCAGACGTTACTAGTGAGCATCTTATGGCCATTGAAGACATTTTTTCTTACTTGTCTCCTTAAATATCTCAGTTAAATTATGCAGACAAAATTACACCCTAGCCTATTGCATAAAATCTGAAGAAATAATTAAGGAGTTAAATGAAGAATTTCTGTTGAGAACAGGAAGAGTTGTGGCTGCTTTTAACATAAAATACAAATCTTTTCACCAAACTTCCATCCTGTTGGTACTTTTTTAACATCAGGTGCAGCTTTAACATAGCTCATCAGAATAATTAGTTATTTACCATTTAAATCGTGGTGGAAGTATCTTTAAAGTTCTTTTGTGCTCTTATCACTTTTTAAGGAGCACATTTATACACAAATTGTTTGGCATCTCTGTATCAAGGCTTTGATCTCCTGCACTATCAATTGTTGGCTCAGGTACAAGAGACACTAAAATATACAAAGCTGTCTGCTCTAGACTCCAGCTGAAATAAAAAAGAAGTCTGTTTATACACAGCCACTCATTAGCAAAGTCAGTCAATATTTACATGTTGGAAGTATAATGCTTTCTTTATGTTAGACAAATTATTTAATTCAATTTCTATGAAAATTTATTTCGAGAAAATAACATTTACAAATAAATAACTTCTAGTTCCTTAACTATAATCCTAGCCTGAGTATGATCCATTTCTTCCTTTTAATTTTATATTTCAACTACTTGCTAAGCTTTGATAAAAGCCATTTATGATTTGTTGCCATATATGCTTTTTTTTAGTGTCGTCAAACTGGGCAAGTAGCTTTTTGTGCCACGTTACATCTATTTTCCAAGGCTGCCATTGGTCCTGTGCTCTATAGACTCAGTACACCTTTGTCTGAGAATTAAAGTTCAAACCTGCAGGATCCAGCACTTGTTAGCATCACCAGTGTGTGTCTTGCTGACAGAAATGCATATAATGCATTAGATGACATACACTTGTTGATGTCTTTTTTCTTGATTAGTGCTTTGCAACAAATGAGGGCTAGAAGCAGCAGTGCCTTTCTCCATTTGTGCCTCTCTCCCTGTTAGTTTTTTTTGTCGATTTCCAGCCCAACTGCATTCCAGCCCATCACGTCAGCTGTAGGCAGAGGAATAAGAGCTCAGAGCACTGTGCCTTATTATTATTTTAGTACTTGAAATGGCACATAAATATCAGGATTGCAGATGATCTTAACAATAAACAAGGCAGTAGCAGCATCTTTCAGAAAGAAGAGAGAATGAGGGGGAAGAAATTTCTGGTCTTACAAATATAGAAGAAAATACAGGCACGTGTGTTCCTTCACTTTCAGGTACAGAGAGTGTTAAATCCTGAGCTCAAGTTAGGTTTCCAATATTCTAAAAAATAGTGTGGGTTTGGTGATTTGAGGGGGTTTTTTGCATTAAGATACATTCAGACTGCTTTCAGCATAGGGGTCAGGATATTTTTTCTTTTTTTATTTACCCATTTGTATATGCACAGAAAGAAAAAAAATTTTCCTCCTATTATGTATTTCTACCTGTTTTTTGTATAGTCCTGTCACCCTTCTAATGTTTCTGTGGTGAATTGTTAGTGGTGTTTTTGTGTAAGTGTTTCAAAATACGTTTCAGAGATGTAAGAATGCAAGTGACATTATTTGCAGATGTCATCTTTGAAATTTTTAGAATTTTTATGTGTTTTGTCAGTGGCTCTAGTAATGACTGTTATCTTCAGCATTATTATATCCAATAGTTGACTATATACAGCCATTATTTCTTTAGTGAAAGTCCTTAGCAGTATGACATTAAAGCTGTGTGTGTCCTAACCGGATAACAGAGTGTTTTGCGTGGGGAATGCAGATATTGGTTTCCCAATGCAGATACACATATTCCACAGGGAAAAGCAGAACATGAAGCAGTATTTTCCATTTTGCACTCCTTAAACAAGGGAGGAAAAAAAATTATTTTTTTCTTGCCCCATTCTGACTTTTCTTTTCATGGAAATTCCCAGAAATTCCACTGCTGACACTGATTTATTGACACCTGAAAGATTTATGATTCACCTACTTTTCATCTTCTATTGTAATTAATCCCCTTACTGATTTTGCAGCCCAGGAGAGCTGTATAAAATTAAACATCTGCAGGTGAATAATTAGAGGAAGGGATGTGACCAAAGAGCATGGCCCAATTGACTCGGTGTGCTCCTAAGCTATCTAAGGGGCTGATGCAAACCTCCCTTACAAAGCTTTGCTGGTTCCTAGCAAGCTGAAGGGATCATTTGCATGGCCTGCAAGCACAGTGAGTCCTGGTCTCTTGGAGGGTGTCACACTTCTGCTCTGGATCCCCCCTTCAATAACCTGCTGTCATCTTGCACAGAGCCTGGATGCAGAAGACTGTACATGGCTGTGGGGACAAAATGAACCGACATAGGTGAAAAAATCTTATGTGTATAGGTAGAGGAAAGGAGCAGGGGAGGAAGGGTTGGGGGAAGGAAGGATTGTTTCCAGGCTATCTGTAAACCTGCAGTGATTTGGTGTTTGAGACTGATCTACCAAAATAGTTTCTTGGAAAAAAAAAGGATACAATCTGTGTTGGTGGGAGCAGTTACCCCTCTCGCCAGAGCACATGGCTTTTCCCAACTTGGATCACAATGCTGTGAGCATCCCGTCCTGCACCTGCAACTCACATAGATGCAGGTCCTGCTTCAAACACCTGAAATGTGCCCGATTCCTTTTGTTTTCTTTGTAGATACCTAGTGCCAATGTTTAATTTCTGACCAGCCTTGGTGTGCAGTAAGCCTCATGAAGGCTGAGTACAAGAAGCCTGAGCCAGCACGGGGTACTAAACCAGGACATACCTCTCTGCCACTTGAGAGGTCAGAGTGGTGGAGCTGACTCATACCTTGTAGCCATCAGGCTCCTGGGGGCTGCAGATACTGTGGAGCCAATGTGCTTGATTTTAAAGTGGGAGAGAGCTGCAAGATCCTCTCTTCACACAGCATTTCCTTCTTGAAGTGGTATTACTGTTGGCTCTAAAGAAAGCGTGTTCTCATACTAAAGATTACACTAAAACCCACCATGCATTATTTATAGAGTAGCTCCCAGGGAATATTTCCTAATTTGAAGGAAAAGCTTGCAGATTTTTGATGGCCAAAACATTTTATACTCATTTGACCACTCATTTTTTACTCATATTTGACTTTGTGAAATGTATTTGACTACTGCGAAATTATTTCCTGTTATTAGCATAAGAGATCTTTTGTGCTGTTGCTCCTTCTGCCTTAAAGATGTGAAAATGCAGGTTTAAGGTGTCTTGTGAAGGAAAAAAAAATAATCCATTAAGGTCTTCACTGTGATTCAGACCTGTGCTGTATGATGAAGTGTAATAATATCCTTTACCTTTTATTTATATTAAAATACCATTACGATTCATGCATGACAACTGATTGGGAGCTGGTAGGTTTGGCTTATTTCTCACTAGCTATATGTACCATATACAGTCTGTGAAAGCACAGGAGTATACTTTTAGGCTGTGTAGACAGTATATCAGAGAATCTCCCCATGCTACTAATTAATCTCATAAAATGATAATGTAATCCCTTCACAAATATGTAAATGCAGTGCCACTACAGGTCTGGCAAATAATAAACAATAGTTACATTATCCTGGGCTTTTTCTTCATGTAATTCTTAGCAATAATTTAGTCCTTGTCTTCCACTCTGAAGGATTTAAATGGAATGACCCTAATTCTGGTTTTGTTTGCTCTCTATCTACTAAGCAGCTGCAGTGAAGACGAAGACAAACAGTAGCTTAACAGTGGTACCTTTTATAAGGCTGATTAGTTCTTAAAATATGCTCAGTGGAAACAAAAAAGCATGAAATGAGGTCTGAGAGAGGCTTTTACTCTTTTCATTGAAACTGCTACATTTCTCTCAGTAACCCACAGTTACTGACTTTTCAATGAAATATTTTCTTGGAGGGCGGCTGTTGTTGCCAGCACAACCTGTGTAATATTTCAGAAGTGCAAGGTATGTACTTCTAAAATAATTTTATCTCATTTATTTTTCTGGTTCAGATTAGATCTTCGTGGTTAATGAATTAAAAAATATTTACTGATATTGCATAACATCCATTTTTTTAGTGATTATATATATAATCAGCTCTTAAAACTAACACTAGAATTTATATGGGCAACAGCTGTAATGGGTGCAGTTGGTATTCCTGCTATTTATAAGCACTTTGCAGAAATGTATTTTTAATATGTCCAAAGTGAATAGGAGAGAAGTGACTCAAGACAACGGGTTGACAACATGGTTTATGCTGTGGCATAACAACACCTGACAACACACTGCAAATTTTAGGACTGTATGTGTGAAACAGTTTATCCATCAGTCAGCAGGGCAAAATGTACTTATGTGAGCTTGTGTTAGTTAAAGCGTGATAAAAGGTTAAAGTAATGCCTGGATCGGGATTTTTGTTATTACCTCTGTCTCCCCCAAAATGTTGCCCCTTCCGCAGCACAAGGTTTGCTCCGTGTTCTCTACCAAAGCAGAGGGGAGAGCGAGCTTGCTGATTTAGCCGGCTTGTTAAATCACCCACATCCCCTTCCTGAAGCACCTAGGCATTCCTTAGATGTCTCCTATTCAAATCCTGGCCCAGCCTGACCCTGCTTATCAATCTCTTGTTTTTCTTTCAGAGTTGAAAGGATTACAGCAGATTAGCTAACACAGCTCCCTTCCCTATATTGTTCTATATGACAGTCGGTCCAATATTAAAAATAAAATAACTATTTTAAAGCAAGTTTTCAGAGTGGGTGAACCTCTAATTTTTTTAATCTCATGTTTCAGTACAGTTGAATTAATTTGTGCATTTTTAAAAATCTTTGTTTATCAACAGCAAGTTATTTTATTTCTCTGGTTTGTTTATTTTTTTCTGGATCTCCCTTTGTTGAAATGAAATTCACCTCATGTCTAATAAAATTCCATTCTCTTGAGTTGATGTTTTACCATCTGATGCAAAATAGATATAAAGATGTTTGATATAAAATGTGTCTCATTCTCATGTCTGTTCTGATTTTTAAAATATATAGCTGTACATGTACTTAGCACCAAGAAGAATGGTCACAAGGTATTTGGGCATTTAATAAATGGGTTCCCAAGAACTTCAGTCTGGAGTCGTAACTGAAATCACATGTGAATTTCTTGGGGGGGAAATAAAAATAAGACAATTAAAATGGTGTGGCAGAAAGGAAGAAAGTAGCTGCCACAAGGCTGGGACAAAGGCATCATCAGAGGGAAATTCTAAGGGAAAGCCAAGGTCCCAAGCAAATCACAAACGTGAATTACTGAGTTTGTGATAAAGCTGAGTTTAAAAGGAGAAAGACAGTTTGCCTAGTAACTTCAAAGCCTGTCTTTCCAAGGACAGCTGAAGAACTGAGGTCCTGGAGTTGCTTGTAGACAACAGCAGAACAATATGGCATCAGTTCCCTTTCTGAAAACTGATAAATTGTATCTTTAATTTTTATCTCACGTTTTTTTTTTACTCGGTGGGCTTCCTGTTCACCATGGATGTTTATCATGATGAAAAGTTTAATGTGTTTTTTCTGGTATCAGTAACTGTTGAGGTCGGGCTGGAAAACAGAAACCTCTCACACACAGAATTCAATGGTAAATGTCAAGCCTCATTTGAATGTGCATCCAAGGAGATGGTCTTGAGGTGAGCAGGTTCTGATTGCCACCAGACCTCCTGCCTGCAGAGCACCGGTGGCTCCCTGCTTGGTGCATGGCCTGTGCCAGTCAACCCACCCTGCCAGCCAGCTGGGAACATCCTGGGCTCAACTGTGCCTGCTCCTATGGGATTGCTGCCCCTTTGGCCTGCAGATGTGGCCTTATGCCAGGCCCTGGGCCAGTGGCCAGAGAGTCAGAGTTTAGGCCTGCATCTCTTAATGTTGCACAAATGGTTGTAACAAACTCCTGTCCTTTTATAACGCCAAACTCTGTCATCAGGTATTTTTAATAATAAAGCCTCCTTTGAACTTTATTTTCATCTCTCCAGTCAAAGAGATCTCCATCTGCTCTGGAGAACTGGCAGATGGTCCTCATCCTCATCGTCTTCAGCCCCACTGGTCACAGTGTGATGTTTGGAGGGCATGGAGCCATGTGAGACTATGGGCTCAGGATGCTGTGTTCTTTGCTTGTATGAGGAGTGATTTTAGAAACTCTGGAAGGAGAGCCACTCTTCTTTAGCAGTTGAACTGTGGTTTTGAGAGTTGGAATGGTGGCAGTAAGGTCAGAAATCACCTTTTGGACACAAGCAGTTGCACGGGAGCCAACTGTTCACCACCTACCAGGATGGGTGTGGAGAGTTACATATCACTTTTTGTGCACTTCAAGTTAAGGAGATGTGAGAAACTGCACAGCCACAATAACTCTGTCACTTTGGCTTGACGTAATAAGCCCTGCTGAGGTGCAGAAACACAGGTGCTTTGGCAGTTCTGTCATTTCCCTTGATCCCTGTCCGGAGCAAGTCCCTTTTCTCCCTCTCTGTCACTTGTGACTGCTAGGTATGCAGAACAAAATCTTCTTTCTCTTTTTGATGCCAAGTTATTAATTGATGTTCAGGAGAGGGTGGGAGGAAAGAAGCTTTGTCTGCCCCTGAAAAGCACCAGATGTTCTTTTTTGAATTGAGGGGAGGAATTAATTAAAATGAGGTAATAATATTAATCTGTCGACTGTGGTTAAGGTTGACTGTAACAGGAGGGGGAGCTCTCAGCGCATCAGGCAGGGGAAAGGGGACTGGTGGGGAGCTCGGCTCTCCCAAACCAGAGAGGGGCTGCAGACTTTCCTGCGCTGCCGCAGGGATGGAGGAGCGACGTCTTGTCACCCCCTTCACCGAAATACCTGTGTGACTCTGTTGGGCTGCTGCCACATGCAAACCAAAGGCAGAAGCCGGAATGAATATTCAGAGATGAGTGCGGCTGGAAGTGCTGATGGGAGGAATGAAGTACAAATTAAGAAGCATTTGGATTCTTCTTAAAGTGTGTCTGTTTTGATTGCTATTTCTGTAGATTTTTGCTATGTATTATATTGTTTAACAGAGCAAAGAAAAACAGAATACATGTTTACTGTGTACTAATCTGTAAGTACCTTTTTCAGACATCAGTAATCATCCTTTCCCTCTGAGAAGGCAATACACTTGCAGTAGAGCTCTCCAAAAAACAGCAATTGTCCTCTTTTAATGTTCCTGAAGCTATCCCTTATGGAAAAGTTCTCCTGAATTTAACAAGGGTAAAATGAACAGGGCTATATCGTAATTTCATAGAATTAAAAGAGAATTAGGAGTTTACTGGGAATTACACCTCTGCTGTGGATGAGGCAGGAGCAGCTGATGCGAGGCCGTGTGCAGACCTGCCTCTGCCGTGTGAGTAAATGATCTCTGTGCGTGTGTGTGAGCGTGACAAATCCTGACTTACTACCCACTCTCAGAGTTGTTTGTGTGCATGTTCTCTGCCAGAGGTGCCGGGCCTGTGTCCAGAGCACCTGGCAGCAGAGGAGCACGGGAAAGCAGGATTTCTGCTGCAGCCAGACCCCGCTTCTGCCAGCACTCGTGAAGTGCAGGGCCAGCAGGAGTCCAAGGTGAATCCTAGATAAGAGAGTCACTGCACTTCAGTGTTCCTTGGCAAATTGTATGAAGACCAGCAATTTCTCTAGCTTTTAAAAGTAATTTCTGAGAAAATTGGAAATTTCTAAAAAAACTATAAATGACAAGGGATTTGAGGATGCAATACCCATGGGAAGTAATTGTGGTACAGATGCCTGAGTAATTTCATTTTGAAATCCGCACTCTTAACCTCTACAAGCACATGGACTCTATGGTAAAACAATGTTTTTTTCCTAAAAGGACAAACACATTTTCTGTTACACATAATAGTTATTTAGAACTTTAATATTCTTGGCAAATTATTGTTTTCCATCTTCACCTAAATTATACTTGGGTTTAGTCAAAGAGCTGCTCCTTGGATTATGTGTTTGTGTTGTTTCCCTTTCAAGGAAATCAGCATCTCCTACTATTCCTTTTTAGATTCCAAATCTGACATGTGGGGAAGCCGAGCACCCAAGAGTCAAAAAATTACTTCAGATGCTGTGTGCCACCAGCAGCCCCCAGTGCCGGAGGCACACAGGAGGGTCCCAGCCCTGCTGAGCTCAATATAACAGTTCAGACCAAATAAATAAATAAATAAATAATCTCATTAAATAAGGAAGAAAGGGAAAATACCATTCTCATTTTATAGATGTGAAAGGGGGAAGTTGGTGTCAACAGGTTTGGCAACCCAGTTTAAGCCACTCTGCAGTTTTTCAACTGGTTGTGTCTTACCTTGCTCGGGGGATTGGAGGGGGGGGCAGGATATGGGGCTGCTGAAAGCAGCAGCACGTGAACCTCGGTGGCTCCTCTAAAGATGGTGAGCGCAACCATGGCTGGTAGAGTGCAGTCTGGCCCTGCCAGATTCACAGGGAAGCTGGGTTACCTGCAAAACTCATTCTGTTTGCTTTCTTTAAGACACTCGAGTTTTATTGATAAATTAATGCTGTTTTGACTGCAAATCCATGGAACTTTAGTGACATCCAGTGACAGGTTCTACTGAAAGGTGTGGTTTTTTCCCCTGGAATGACAGGAGAGAAACCCAGGTACCCTGCTGGTTTGCCCTAATGGGATCAGCAGATCAGTTTGAACTCGGACTGAAAATCAGAGACTCTTAAACAATATTGATTGTTTCAAGGCAGTTACAATTTACATTATGTTTACCTTCACTCTTTAACGTGTAAATTGCTGTTGCAAAGGTGTTAATTATTCACAATTTAAAGCCATATCTCTTCTAACAATCCACTGAAATAGGCTAAGAGTCTTTGAAGAACTTTCTTAGGGCTTCTCTCCTAATTTTCCTAAGGTGTCTCTTGAAGAAATTGAGTGTCAAAGTCAAACCTGTGAACAGTGCCTGATATTTTAATATTTTTTTTTCAGATAGTAGAATCAATATTGGACTAACCCCTCATTTTTTTGGGGAAAAAAAGGAAAATCAGTTATTATGTATTCTGATGGTGATATAAAAAGTAATAAACTACCTGTGGTAACTTACTTTAAAAGGCAGATGTTCAAAGATTACATTTTGAAAACCAAATTTTTACATTCACCTCCTGAAGTGTAGTGTTACCATATGAGAGACTCATAGGAAAGAAAAGTGTGAGGCCTTGGAGTGGGGTTAAATGACATTGCAAGCTGGAGAGAAATCAATGAATAGTTAAAAACTACACTCATGCTAAATTGCCAAATGGTTGGCATTGTATAGTAACATTCAAATCACAGCAATTGTTCTTGTAATAAATATAATTCCTACAGCATTTCCTTAGAATATTCAGTTAATCGCCTGTGCTGTTTTACCTCTTTAGAGTAAGGCACATTTTCTTTTTCTTTTCTTTTTTATTTTTCTTTTTTTTAAAAGAAAAAACAACAACAACAAAAAAACCCAAACCACAACTTGGTTATTTCTTTGGTCAGGGCCTATTTGCTCCTTTTTTATGTGAGATTTTCAATACTCGGCAATGATGCTGAGCAAAAAAGGTCCATCCACTTCACTTGTGATGCCTCGTGCATTACCTAAAGCACAACAGAACAATGCCAGACAACAGCCCCTTTCTCCCCGCTAACAATGCAGTCACCATGACAACCAGCAGAAGAACGTTTGGCCAGAAAAAGCTGGGAGCTTGGCGGACCAGCCTAATCAAAAAATGGAATAACATGACAACAATTACACTGATGAGTGAGAGGGAAGCTACAGATGCATTCAGACACCTATGGCACTGCTGACTGGATGCATTCAGCATCTTTTTTTTTCTTTCTTTCCTTTTTTTTTTTTTTTTGTTTAGTGTCTTCTGTTTTTTAAGAGCAGGTAAATAGACAAGATCGAATTGTGTAACAGAATGTCAGTGCTCTAGTTAAATTGAAAATTCCTTTTCTTTTGCTGTGCTACTTCAAGCACACTGAAGAGGCTTTAGGAGAGATGAGGTTTTGAAGTGAAATATGTAATAGATACAATATGAGTGTCACAAGGCAACTTTATTTAGCTTTAAAAATGTAAACTCAGACTTTCAAATGTGCGGATGCAAATAAATATGACCAGATTGTGCAACGAATAACCAACCTTGCCTTTCACTTTAATTTCAGAAAACTGGACACGTGTCAAGCATTGATGGGAAGTGATGGCTTCTTGTTTTTAAACCAACCCCTCCTGCATATTAGTATCTGCTGCAAAATTTATCACAACATTTTGTGCAGAACTCTCTTCCAGCTCCAGGGAAACTTGAACTGCAACTATTCATGTGCCACAGATCAAGCAACAGACATAACAATGTACTTCTCCTCTGAAATATCCCAAATTTAGTGTAGCATTAATAGCCACCTATTATAAGCTCCCAATTGTGTGTTAGAAGTTACTTTCTTTATAGGAAAGGGGGGAAGGGAAGTTTTGCTACTATTACTGGAAAAAAGTGTCTGTGATTTCTACCATTGAGAATAATTTATACATTTGAGGGAAAGGAGTGGAGGAGGGAAGTTGATGGTTTTGAATAGTGAGGTATTTGGGGATAGCCAGGAGGTGTTTTAGCAATTTGAAAACAGCCTGGGCACAAAACCCTGGCTGTTTCTTTGTGTTTATTTAACAATGGCATGCAGCTAGTCCTTTCCATGCTACCCCCTGCTTTAGCCAAAAATGTCTCTATACCCCCTCCTGCCTCCTTTCACGCCCTTGCTGACTCCTGGGTAAATCTTTCAGCCAGCTGAGCATCCACCGTGTATGACACAGAGACTCCTGGGTGCCAGGGATGGGCTCTGTACAGCTCAACAAGCCAAGGGTGGAATATGTACTAGCAGTGAAGCTGAGCAGTGCTTCACATGCAGTGGTAGTCACACACTGGTATAATTTCCATTAGTTAACATGAGTTAGCAATATAAAAGATTTTAGGCTGCTAACTTCTACTCCTACTTTGCCACTCTCCCACTAAATTCTGCACTCCCACTTGTCCACCAGATTCGCAGCATGATTGTCACATCTGAATTCAGTAGTCAGCCAGAGATACCTCCATAAAGATCCTCAACCCCATATGCTACTTGTTTTGAATATGTACAAAACTCTTTCTGACTTGCTGTCTGAGATGTCTGCATTTCAGTCATATCCTGATGATGATCACCTCCTTTGTGCAGCCATCTAAACCACTCCATCCCCACCAAAAATGCCTTACCCCTAGATGAGTACAGGCTTTTTGTAATTAAAGTTCCCAGACCACCAAAGAGCTCATCTCTCAGCATAGAAATGCTAACCCTCACCACATTTAGGCTGGAGTTAGGCATATTAGTTCTCGGAAGAAAAATGAGTTAAATTGGAGGTGAGCTTAGGTTGCTTGCTGGGCACCATTTAGGTTATATTAGATAAGGTGTTAGAGACTTGAGATAGAGTAGGTCTGGTTGATAATGGTAAAGCTTAACAGACACCTTAGAAATGAGATAGAAAGGAGAGAAACTGGAGACATTAAGATAGTAGGGACTGTGTTGAAGATAAGTTCAGGTCAGCCATGACTAGGCTGAAGAGTGGGGACAGAGAACAGATGAATCCAGAGGAGGCTGGAACAAGGCTGGAACCACAATCACGGTTGAACAGCAAACTACTGTGCTTGCACTGGCACTCTCTTGCCCTTGGATCTGTCCCCTCCTCTTGCACCAGGCCTGTCATTGCTACACCAGGCCTTCTGCTTGCCCTAATGGTGTTGAATATTAGAAGAGCTGGGGTTTTTCCCCCCTCTCTTCTTTCTTTTTTGTCTTTCCACAGAAGACCCTTTGTCTACTTTTGGCCCTCCACTCTATTAAATGCCTCCAGGCATCCTTAAAAGGAAGCACAGAAAGAAGATACCTAATAGGAAAGTGGGCCTTCTTTCTACTAGAACTGGGTGGAAAAGCCTCCACCAGCCTGTTAGTGCCCTATAAGATAACTTGAACAGGCTGGTACACCCCTGGGGTGGGCTGTTTTTTTAAAAAGTCTGTCTCTGTAAGAGAACTGTAAAGACAGAGGCAGGTATTTGCTCAGGAGATGGGGAGTCTCTAGAGAAGAAGGCTACAACATGTGTTGGGTTATTACAGCATCTTGAGAGAACATGACAATATTGGGTAGGTCAAATGAAAAGAATGAGAGAAATGCTGAAAATGTAGGAATTGGAGGGATTCTGAAGGAGCGTATTACAAGGAAATGGAACCTAAGTTCTTCTCACAAAACCATGAGAAAACAGAGGGTCACTGAGGAGCCAATAGAGGTGGCTCCAGTCATACAGCTGATCCCTCTCTGTGTGTCTGTCACAGTTTGACTTAGGTCCGACAACAATGCTCTCAATCCTCCCTCCCCCAACCCAGGTAGGGAAGGAGAGAGAGAAAAAGAGAGAGACTTGGCTGGATTGAAAACTAAACTGCACAGCTTTAATTAAACACTAGTGAATGAT
>NW_009952694.1:2924086-2947409 GCF_000747805.2 Chaetura pelagica
AGGAGAGGAGAGGAGAGGAGAGGAGAGGAGAGGAGGAGACATCAGAATAAGGTCCTGGGTAGAAGATACCAATATGTCAAGGAGGGCTCAGGGCTCAGGTCATGGGAAAGACCAGAGTGAGGAATGGGGAAGAAGTATCCACAGAAGGGTCTGAAGAGATTATTTCTTGCAGAAGCCTCTCTTCTGGATCTGAGCTGCCTGCTTAGTTCAAGTAAACAAGCACTTCTATTGCTTGCATATGTACACAACCCAAGCAGGTGTTCCATAGCAAAAAAACCACAGTGCATATCATTTATACACTTTGAAATGTGGTTTTTGCTTTCCTAAAAGTGCACCAGAAAGCTTCATATGGTACCAAAGTCAGGATACCACTGGTCTGTACTAGCCCAGGGTATTTTTTTTCTGTTTTAAACACAGGTGTTATGTTTGCTCTTTTTCTGTCAGAAAATACCAACCTGACTTGATAGATTTTTATTTTTACTCCTTTTTATAGGGCTCACAACTTCATGTGTAAGCCTTTCAGTAGTCTGGGAGGAAGGTTATCTCATGTACCTTCCTTGAGCACATTAAGTTCTTTGAACTCTTATTCCACCTGAGACAGAAAAATCTATACTAATAATTTCTAGATACTTTTCGCATTAGCCAAGATGCTTTTGTTCCCAGCTTCTACTTTGTTACCCTAACTGAAGCATAACGTAAAATAATAGTAAAGTTAGGGAAGCCATACAAATGTTATTTTGAACCTCATTCTCTGTTCTTTGTTCCTTCTTTCTCTTTCTTGTTGAGATCAGGGAAATTTTGATAGCTAGTGTTCACTTCTTTTGGCAAAACTTTTTGGGTAAAACCCTGACCCTGGTCTTCCCATTACTTCAAGGTAGTGGAAATGTTTACCTTCTCTTTAACATATGCAAATGAGGGGTGTTCGAAACATGCTTGTCGATCATGCCTGATTTTACTGAGTGCAAAGCTCTTTCTGTGTAAAGGATCCATTAAATTTTTATAAAGTCAAGTCTTTACATATAATACTGTTTCTATTTAAAATATAGAAATAATTTGCCCTTGCACATCATTCAAATTTTTTATTTTTTTTTTATTTTTTTATTTTTCCCCAGAAAGGAATGTATTTCTTAGCACAGTATAATCTTTGAATTGCTGTGGGTGCTTGCAGGGTTCAAACACCTGATTTCTTTATGATTTTTCTTCCCATGGTATTTAAAAATCATGGTAACTGATTAAAAAAACCCACTGAACTCAAGAAGAAACATGAGGTTTAGAGTAGAAATAGAGGATTGCTTAGTTTATTAACTGAACCAAATGGTAATATTTGCACAGTATATTTACTCTTTTGCTTGCATTTTTCCTTTCTGCTTTTTTATGCTTATCCTTTCCATGAAGCAGCCAAATTCTGATCTGAGTTCCATTTTTGGGCATCTAATGTTCGAATTCCCCATCCATAAAAAATACTTCTGTAATAATCTTCAGGAATGACTAAAAGTACTACCCTTCATTGTAAGTTGTTTTATGCATAAGAGCACATTTAGCAAGTCAGAGCCACTTGGAATGACAAAAAATCCTTTCTTCTCCCACTCTGCTCCCCTCCCTTGTCCGTCCCCCACTGATAGCATGATGACACAGTGAGGAGTTTTCCTCTTTTTTACTGTCCCACTCCATTTCCATCCTTAGGACAAACTGCAAGGAGAACTCACTATCCTGCAGCTGGCAGGGGTATTTGCAGTCTTTTGGAACACAATAAGAATCTCTGTTCATACATTGATAGTTGGTTGAATAACTCATTGAATTTTCAGGGTTGGTTATTTTTTTCTTTTCTACCCCTCTTACTTCTTCTCCCTGTCCTGTCCTTCCTT
Source organism: Chaetura pelagica (assembly GCF_000747805.2). Lineage (NCBI taxonomy): Eukaryota > Metazoa > Chordata > Aves > Apodiformes > Apodidae > Chaetura > Chaetura pelagica. The sequence continues at coordinate 2,925,952 of NW_009952694.1, forward strand.
TCTTTCTCCAAGGCCTCACACTTTTCTTTCCTTTGAGTCTCTCATAATTAACATACCCATAAATAAAGAATTAAACCCCTTGTATTGTGACCCAGATGGTCTAGCTGAAGTAAAACCTAACCTGCTTTCACCTGAGGAGTTTGTAAACAGCTGAGAGAGCTCTGTTATCAAGGGATAGCAGGAAAGTAGTGCGTGTTTCCAAATGTGGCATAGAAGACTGTTAATGAGGAATGAACAACCACACTTGCAAATGAGGACCCTATCTCAGTCTTCAAAGTTTTGGGTCATTTTATCCAGAAAATGACCTATAGGTTCACTGAACAAACATTCTGGAGGAAAGATAAGCCAATAGTCTTAAATAACATGAGGAATGTTGGCAAGCAAAGCACCTCTGAATCTGAGAAGTAGGAAGAACAAGCTGGGAATTTGATACAGCCTTTGCCTTTTTCATTATTTTTTTAAAAAGTAGAAAGGGGAAAGATAATTAATATTCAGCTGGCATAACATTGTCAACCAACTCAGGTTATGCTTCTCCAGGGACAAAGACAGCAAGCTGCACACTTCTTTGAACAGTAAGCAGCAAGAGTGGGTTCCTCTGATACCTGCTCTGACCAGAGGAGCGGAGGCTTGAAGCTGTCCTGCTGGACTAGCAGAAGTGAACTCTGGTCTGTGGGGAAGCTTGGAAGCTGAAGAATAATGCAGTCATGAGAATTCCCTCAGCAGCACCAAGCATCATAGAAAGGATCAGCTCAAGTCCCAAAGGGGATGCTGTGGTCCCCAGAACCCCAGTGAGGGTCTCCAGACTTGGTCAGTTTCTGATAGGAGAAGCTCAGCAAGTATGCTAGGGCTTAAATATGGGATAATCCAACTCACATCTTCAGATGAAAATGTATGTTAGAGGAGAACTTCAGCTAGGATTTGTTATTTTTTGTGTTTTAGATGTAATGCCTGTGGAGTGTGCATGTGTGGTGACTCACGGTTGTAAGTCTGTCTTCTTTTTTTAGAGAGAATCATGGATCCAGTGGTTCTGGAGCAGATTTTGCTTGTTTTAGACTCTATTGTATTTTGCTTAGATAATAACATCAGAAATTGCTTCCTTCCCTGTTATTTCACCTGAGATCCTTCTAACTGATCTTCAGTCCTGACTACCTCACTTAAAAGCTCACGTGACTTCTGTTTGGTCAAATCCTGGAAGACTGCATTACTGCCCTTTTTCTGTCATTAGCCATCATCTCCTCCTTCAGCTCCAGCAGCTGTCATTTACCTTCTAGTTTTCCAGTAATTCACATGAAGAATTGTTCTCAGCCAGTTTGGTTGGTTGGTTGTTTTTTTTCTGAGGTCTCACAAAGCTTTGTGTCAACCCCTTTTGCTTCAATCTTCACATAAGTTTCTCCTGGTGACAGACATTTAAGGTACTCCCATCACACCTGCCTGCAAGCTGCTATGGCTAACAAAAACTAGGAGAGGGTGAGGCACTAGAAACCAGGTGACACACAAACTCTGTCTAAGCAGTAGATGGTCACTGTCTCATACAAAAAAAAAATAATAAAAAATTAATTAATGTCTTGACAGGAACAAAAAATATTTGGGCGTTTCTCTTGTTTTATTGAACTAAATAACAAAATGCACTGAGCTTGATGGTTCTAAATCAGACTCTTATAAAACATATACTTTTGCTCAGTGAAAAACTGGGAATATTCCTCTCCAAGAGACACACAACCTTAAATAAAATCTAATGCAACAAATGATCAATTTGAATGCTGCATTGTTTTCCAGTATCTGATTATAGATGTATAATTACTGATGTTGCATTCTTAAGCTGAATTTTAAGAAGATGGATAAAGAAACAATATCTAAACAGATATCAGAGGAAAACAGGATTATTTAAGGAGACTCATCACCTAGGTGGATAAAAAGAAAATATTCAGGTAATTTTCAAAATGCAAAGCTATCCTATACAATGGAGACAGCTAAAAAGTACCATTTGCTAGCCTGCAGTGAATGATTTGTAGTCATCAGGATCCTGCAGGTAACTGAGGATATCTGCATCGGCGTATTCTGCACTACTGCAAGAATACGATTGTAATAAACTGGCACACATGTACAACTGTAATTGCCCTCTAGTGCACACCCTTGGAACTGATCCCAGCTGAGCCATGGGACCACACTGTTCAAGAAATGAAAAAGAATTTGAAAAAAAGTCTGAAACTGGGTGAGATAAATCCAAACCCTAGTGGCGTCAGGAGGATGCGAGTAGCCATGGATGTGATAAGGGAAGGAATCTGGTCGGTGTGCACCAAAACCATCCAGTGGTCTGAACCAACACATGGTAGGAAGAGATGGCTGGGAGGTCTGCTTTAAAACCTCAGTGCTCCTTCAAACCCAAATGCTAACACAAACAGTCATTAGGAGCCTAGGTAACCACAAGCCTGCTTTTCTCCATCACTTCCAGTTGTTTGCACAGAGTCAAGTTTCATGGGAGGCTCAGAGTAGAGTTCCATAACCTCTTACCAAAAGCTGATATTTCTGTTAGTGCAGAGAAAAATTGTAGCATTAAAAAAGTTTTAATTCTTTCTTCGTCTGTCAAGAGAATGGGCCCTGTATTCCCAGTGTGAATCACAGGCAAAATCCCTTCTGTGCTAGCCAGTGAAAATTGAAGAAATCTGCAATTAAGTTCATAACTCCAACTTCCAAGCTGGATATTTTCCTTGAGTTACTTCTCGCTATATAAGATGCAAGGATTTCCCAGTAAGGGAAGAGAATGTCTAGACAAATAATTGCACATTGCAATTTCATGTCTCCTTATGTAATATTTATATATATATATAAAAATATTAAAAATTGGTGACTTATGTAATTCTCATACATGTGTCACCAGTCATTTGTTCACAAATTTGAGTCCTCTCCTGGTTCTGGTACTTTGTGTGGTGTTCTGGTTAGTGCAGGTTATGCATGCTTATCAGCCTTCTCTCTGCTTTACTCTGTGCTGCCTTGCAGTTATCCCGTGGTCTTATAAGGGATAGATTGTTGGCAGTATTTAATCTCTTTGGTTGTTGTGATAAGATGCTATGGGTGAGGAAGGAAAAAATCATGTAAATACTTTAATTCAGTGTTTTCTACATTTTCCTTTGTTTCACTCTCTCTTCCACCCCTCATGTTTCTATCTTGCAAATTCTGAGCACAATGGCCAGTCTCAACCACATTTGTTAGAGTTTCCAACAAGTATTATGAAAACTGGTGGCTGGGAAAAGGATAGGGAGGCCCAACATTGAGCTTCTCCAAAGCTGAAGCTCTAGATTGAGCCCACCAAGGCCTGTTTTGCTCAGCTTGGAGGGTGGCCAATCAGCAGCCACATGGCTTGAAACCCCAAGTAGTGCAGCTGGGAGGCTCTAGGAGTTACCAGGCCCAAGGAAGTAATTTGTTTGTTTAAGTGGAAAATTGGAGATATAACAGACAGGAGCAAGGTTGCACAGCAGACGGGAGGCACTGGCATTGTGGCAATGTGAAGATGTGAGGGCGAGAACAGAGACATGTCAGTAACTGGCTTCACTCACTTGTTTGGCTGCTTGTGGAAAAGTGTGACACTGGTCAAAGGCAGAATGAGGAGATGAGTCCCTGCCATCCTCCTCAGGTAGGCAGAGCTTCTGCAAAAGCTGCAGCAGCAGCAGACTTAAGGCAGCATCACCACCCTGGTTTGTCATAGTCATGGTTTCACACACTTCCCCAGCAGAACTGGTAGGAACAAAAGGCCAATAGTAAAGAAATATTTAAAACAAAAAAACATAACAAAAATCTCCTGACTTGGTTTTACTGCTCTTGTCTACTCTAGCTGCAAAGTAGAGGTCACTATTGTTTTAATTAATCTGCCTTGTCTTGATTGTTCAGTCCTTATTCCAATTTGTAAGAATGAGGTGCCCATTCTTTACCCCTCACTGTACTTCCCTATAACAAGCTGGGGTCAAGTTGTTGAATCTTCTTAAGGTCTTTCCAGCATGGCTTGAATTCTGGATTCCTTTCAAATCAGTGGTAAAATTCCTACCAACTTTCACAGAATTTTGTCCATGGTAATTTCAGTATAAAGCACCTCTTTACCATTTGTCTTTTTATAAGACCTAATCAAAGTTTTTAAATCTGCCAAAGTTGTATCTAAGAGTTTTTACTCATAATAATAAGATCTACATATTTTTTAGTGATCAACTTAAAAGAAAATATTCAATTTCTGCATGCAATTTTCCTGGTTTTCACACCATTGTCCTTCTTTTCAGAAAGAATAAATACATTTCCAATGCAGTTATATCCTTTCTACAATAACACCTGAGAAATGGCCTCTGCCACCAGGCATTTGCAGCAAAACTGTGTTATTACATTTAAATTTCCAAGACTCAGTAGCCAGCAAGTTACTAGAGTTCTATTATAGTTGTGATACATGAACTGCCCATTGTTATGGTAATGAGGTTTTTTATTCTTCCCTTTGAAGTAGCAGTGTAAATAGAAAGAATATAGCACTGGTCTTGGAATAATATCTCCTTTGCCTCAACCCTGTGTGCCATGCAGTAATCAGAATCGTGCAAAAAAAAAAAAATTAAAACACAATGCAGCTCATTCAGTGCTCCTGCTAGCTTAACAGAGATCAAAACTAATCCAAAGCATCTGTAAGCATTAACTTCAAAATTAGTGAAGGAAAATATAAATGGTACTGTACCATTGGCCATGATGCCCAGGAAGCTGGTCTTCAGGTTCAAGGGTGGCCTTGGGGCAGAATCCAGAACTATACAATTGTTCTCTGAAAGCATCATGGTGGTTTACAGTGGTGGTAAAAAACAACAATTTTTCTTCATAAAGTTACCATAAAATATTACAGCTGACCAGATGGTGGAGCAATTACATTTCCATAGTTCTAAATGGCTATTTAGCTTATCGACTTGTGAACTGTTAATTAAAATGAGAAGAATACTATTCACACTTAAAGGGAAGACATAATATGGGATGTGCTTAAACAAAGACTGAAAAATTTAATTAAACCAGAGATCCATTTCCTTCACCTTCCCACCCACCCTAGTTAGAAAAAAACCCACAAAAATACTTTGACCTTCGATAGGGCTGTGGTGTAAACAGATGAAAGGCAGTAAACTCAGGGAGCTGTGCTGTCTGGAGAGCACATGTGCACAGCACATCACGTTATTTGCTGCAAAGGAGCTGAACCCCCCCAGCTGCTTGGATGAATACATGCTGCACTGAAGATCACTCATACACCCAGAGAGAGGGATGAGCTGCTGTGGGAATGTAACCCCCTCCCCCAGAAGCAGATAGCATCGACACCAACAACACCCTGTGCCATTGGGTCACATTTGTGTGGGTTCAGCTTTATGCAGTAGTTAATCAATGTGCTATTAAATTCTAGCACAAATTAAGGATTCATTTAGCCAAACAGATACACAATTCAAAATACTTATCTCTTAGGGTAATATTATATTCCTATATTGTTATAAGGGGCATTTTTGAGCCATTGCCTTGATATGGGTACACAAGAGCCAATTCATTAACAAACAAAGGAGTCTTAGGACTGAAGTGAAGAAGGCAGGGAAGGTTTTTAGGAAGACGCAATACCTTTTATTGGACAATCTAATTTATATGGAAAAAGAATAGACAATACTTCTTTACTAATGAAATAGATGAGAGCAGAGAGGGGTTTAATGTAGCTTAATGCGTTCATTTTAAAACCCTCTGCTTAGTTAAAGTTTACTTTCCTGAGAGCCTCCACGTAGACTAACACTTAGGCTTCGGAGACAGAGCTGCATTGTCCTGGGAGCCCTTAGCTCCACCCAGCCTCCAGAAGAAACCATTTGAGTCTCAGCTCTTCTGCAGAATCACTCTTTGAAAGGGTAAAGCACAGGGTCCCCACCACCGCAGTGTGTCCCATGTCACCAGAGGGCTAGGAGGATGGGCGTGCTCGCTGGCATGGTCTGTGCTGTGCCCTGTCTCCCCTTTCCACCCTCTTGGTGAACCACAATCTTAATTCTGCTGGAGAACTGCAATTGCCTCAAGCCTGGATGGGCTTCTTTCTGCCCATGGAGCAGGAAAGCACAGTTTGTTCTTATTGTCAAAAATGCCCATAACACCCCAAACAAGAACAAGTAGAGAAACAACCAAGACCTGTCTCATCCAGCATCCAATGGCTTCAGTCACCAGTAGAACTCTGTAGTTAATGTGAAAACCTGGGTTAGCTGAGAAAAAAAACATACTTCAATAACTGGAGTTTGATGCAACTTGAAAACAATTAATGTACTACATGCTTTTGTAGTTTACCTACTGGGGGTGCTCAACCCACATAACTGCTCATTCCTGCCCCTTTGATTTGTCAGTCATTTTCGAGTCCTCCTCCTGGTAAATGAAAATGTGTAAGACAGCCACAAGAGAAGTGACTCAGACACTCATACAGTATCTGTGCCATTGCTGTTTAGGAGGAATCAGCCACATATGTAATTCACAATTTTTCCTCTTGAAAGGATTTCTGAAGAATCTCCTTTTAGCATACCCAATGGCAGAGCCTTACAGTATGTGGAATTATATGTTAGAAATAACATTCCTCTCCATTATGGAAGACCTTTAACATAAAATGATCTCTCATAGAGACCACCCGTTTATACTTGTCCCCTTTTTCCAAGGGGAAGCTCACAGCTTTGTGGTTGCCCTTGCCCCAGACCCCCAGCTCCTGCTACATGGTCCCTCTTGCAAAGAGGCCCTCCAGTGCCTGGCCAGGGAGGAGACCACAGCAAGGCTCTTAATAGTCCACTGAGCAAGAGCACTGCTCTTTTAGAGGACAGGCATGATACTTGATTTCTCAGGCAACTTCTGGGGCAGTAATCGGAGGTAAACCAAATGGCAAGTCATCAGCCAAGGCAACCTGTTTTTTTCCTTGCCATGGCAATTTCTAAAAGCAGACCCAGAGCCAAAGCTCTTTCTCACAGCTCCTGGCTCTTCAGCTAGGATCTCATTGAGGTTATTTCCTGATCATGCCTTACACTTTCTTAGACATTTCCTGGATCCTGTATCCCTTCCTTTTAATGCTGCAGCTGTCCTATAGAAGTACCTCAGGTAGTTTAAACTCTACCTTGCAGAAAACTACCAGCACACAGCAAACCAGCACTTGAGTTCATACCCAAAGTTCTGGATAGTCTTGTACAACCTGCCCTCAAGCCTGTTTTTTCCTCAGTGGCTTTACTCCCACGGGAAAAGCCACATCAGTGAAAGCTGGCACAGGATGTAAAGATGAAGAACTGGGTTACTTAAAAGCACTAGAAGTCATAGGCTTTCAATAAAAAATAAGGGAGGAAAGTAGAACTAGCTGCTGTCTCTTTTTGTGCCATGTCTGTGATACTCCCTTAACGGAAAAGAGTCTGAACTCCAAGAACAGAGCTGACTTGAGCCTTTATACCAGGGAAGACCACGTGGTTTGATTCTTATTTTTATCACTTTGTTTATAGTGAAAAGCAAGTGAGTTTGGTCAATCTGTATTTAACAGAAAATGGATTTTTGAGTGGGTTCTGTACAATGCATAATAGTACTCAAACCTCCCAGATTTAAGAGAACTATAATCAGTATGGGATAGGAATGTTTAAATTACAAAAATTGCAGGTAATATCTTTGCTTTTTACTCCCCTCCCCAAGAATCCCAAGCTACTTCACAGTGAACTGTTGCAGGAAGGTTTTGGTGGCCATTTTTTTTCAGCAGTGTTTGCACTCATTCTGCTTTTAGTTAAGGGGGGCATCCACATGACTGCGTGTGCTTTGAGGAGATCAACTGAAACCACCACACCGAGAGAATCAGGGTATGACTTTTAGCAATATTTTAACAGTCCCACTTGCAGGCTGTTTGGAGGAATTGGTTTTCCTTTTCTTCACTTCAAAGTCGGATGTTGAATTATACAACTCTCTAATTCTTCTGACTGGTCTTTCTGTTTTCTGAAGACTGACTCATTTCCTGTATTTGAATAAGATAGTAAAAGTGGATATAAAATATTATTTTGCAATTGTAATCAGAAAAGCTCTCAGTGCAGATATTAATAGTGAATCTAAACTCTGCTTGATAACAGCTGAGTTTTTGGTTTCATGGGCTAGATTCTGCTCTCATTTATTTCATTGTAAACCCAAAGTAACACCCGGAAGTCAACAGACTTGCTCTAGATTTCTGCAAAGATAGCAGAGGTCTGCCTCTTGCTCTGTGTTTCTTTTGCGGTGGTGGGGGTGACATCATAAATCTGGATATATGAATCAGGGCTTAGATGAATCAGTTCAGGCAGAATTAAAAGCAGTTCATTTTCTAAACAGAAACCTCTTCTTTTTGGATACATTTATAGAAAGAGATCCATTACCTCACTATTTCTCTGACCCACAGAGATCCTATTTAAACTCCTTCAATTTTTACTTGTCATTTTTTCACTGCAGTTCATATAATGTTCTCCAAAACACTGAAGGATAAAAACTTGCAGAATTCAAAACAGAGTTACAGAAACAACAGGCAGAAACGGGGTATATTTTATCAGCAAGGCATGCGGCTCTTGGTACTTTTAAGGAGAGGATGTTGAGCAAGAGCTCTTTTGGAATGCAGTTTGGTTGTTAATTCCTGATTTTGCCAGCTGCTATGTTGCTTCAGACTTTGCAGAAGTGTGTGCATATCCACGTGTGTGTGTTTGAAGCAGTGTGGGAGGATCTCATGCTGAATCTTCTTTTGCTGCTTAAAGTTCAAAGGCTGAACTGCAGAGTGTAATTCTGAAATTTACCTCTCTCATTAATTCAAATCAGAAGAGTTCCTTTGGCACACTTTCCCTAAGTGTACAGAGGAAAAACATCAAAACAAATAGCACATTGGAATTTCATTATCATCTCATGTCAGTTGTTTCCTCTTTTGATGAAAGTATCTGTTGCGGCTTCTTTATTCAGCCTAAAGAAGGGAAAGGAAAACACAAACCTGTCTTTGCTCAGACCAAGGCAAGTAGAGGAGAATCAACTCTGCCTGCAGGGAAGGACAACCACTGCAATGCACATTTTGAGTTGGTCTCAGGGAAGTTAGGTGTTAAATATCACACTTCTATTTCACCCCTTCAGCTCTGCAGTAACTTCAAGCTACCTTTAGCGTTTCAGTTGTGAGGTACAGTGAGCGAAGTACAGTGTGGTCTCCCTGTTTCCTAGTGTGTAGGTGTTCCATGTTTCAAAGATTGCCATTTCACATTATAAACCAACCTTCTAGGAGGGCCTGCAGTGAAACAAAACACAGAAAACTAATTGCTCTTTTATGACTAGATACACTAAAGCCATCACTTAGTTAACATTTCTGACGTGTCATTGGACATGCATGTTAGGGGTACCCTTGGTCTTTTTTAAGGTTTGTAGGATGCAAGAGCATTCTGCAAGCTCCTTATGAGTCTCAGTTGCCCAAAGTAACTTCAGGAGTCTGAGTTTAGCTGCAATTCAAGTTTCCCATGTATCACTGCATGTTGCAAAACAGCAGATTTTGAAGCATGGTTACAGGCTGGTTGCTCAAGCTGGATTTTGAAGCAAAGCTGTAAGAGGTCTGCACTTGTTTAACGTGGTGCTGTGCCATGTCCACAGCATAGCAGTTCTGTGATTAAACCAACAGGACTGACCCAGTACTTGAGATACCAACTGCACATGCAAGGTTCTGCATATTCTACCCCCAGTAGACCTCCAGTGTCCTCATGCCCAATGGATTTCAGGAATCTGCACCTTCAGAGAGAACAAGTTTTAAGAAAAATGAGGAAAAGTGCTGATTGCCAAGATTTGCAAACATTACCTATGAATAAGGTTTGGAACAGACATAGATATGTGGAATGGAGGAAATGGTAGGAAAGAGGTCCACAGAACTCTAGGGTTCACAGAGGCTACTAACAAGGTGCCAGAGAGATGGGGCTGCCTAGGTACTAACAATAGTAGTTAACTAACAATAGAGCAATGCCATGTCACCATCCACCGACACCTTCTGAAGGAATGGGGAGGAAAGGCAGTGTGGTGTTAAGGTCCTATTAGAGAGATCACAAAGGTCATGGAAGTTCAAGGTAATCTCTTGACATACTTCAACCTGTGTGGATGACATACAATCTTCATGCCATCTCAGCTTCTCAGCTGGATATCTGACTCCTGGGTCTTCTATATGAGAGCATCATTGGCATGACCAATGCCCAGTGTCACTGCCTCAAATCCTTAGTCTAGTGCTAACCACATGGCCTGCCCTTGCAGCCCTTACAGCCACTGTTCATCTGGTTGAAGGCCCTGGTCATCTTTAGGAGGAATCCTCCCTGGAACAATAAGTATGCTTGACGCATGCCAGATAATAATGAACTCCTTGATTGCCTCAGTGGGACTGTGGGAGGCAGGGCTGATGGACATAGCTGAATGTCAGGTAATTATTAAGGCTGAGTGTAAAAATTACACCATTTTAATATGTCATGTCTTAGCAGACTCTTCCTGTTCAATGGACCCTTGTAGGAGGTCTCAATGGGCGCTACTGTAGGGTGGAGAGCTGCCAGTTCATGTGAGGAGGTCTACAGGCAGAAATATTTTTTTTTAATTGAGTGTTTGGCTCTTTTGGATGCTGTGGGAGAGCAAAGAGGCTTTGCCAGTGCACTTCTCATCTTGTGTGAGACAGGTCAACTTCAAGCTGTCCAGTGCCTGCAGGAGCTTATGGTCATGGCAGAGAACAGTTAATGTGAAGCTTGTAACACAGCTCTAAGGGATGGGGAGCATTTAACGTCCAAAAGTTATGTGTTTCTTGGATGTCATGTATATATATATGAAATGAAAATTCAGGAAAAAAATGCTAAGGTATGTTTGGCACATGCAACAAGATGCACCGATGGACACAATCGGACATGGTGCAAATCAGACACAGCTCCTTCTTAGTGATATCTGTCTCAGTTGGTTCTGACTGTGAATGCAGTTGTACTTCCAAATATGTACTTGCTGATGTTTTCATTTTTTCAGCACTGATGACATAAAAGATCTTTGCACTGGGTATGCTCCTTGCTGAGGAAAATTCCACTTGAACTCCAGAGCAATCTGAAGAATTCTGACAGAAAGTTTGAAGGGGCAGGATTTTACTTTGCACTCTCTCTTGACTGTGGTCTGCTCCCTTTGAAGACAGCGGTAAAGCTAACATTTATTTAAATGGAAGCACAAGTAAATCAATACTGATTGCTTTTGGAGGCCCTGCCCTGAAAAGTCTGAGTTTACTTCTGGTTTTATTTCTCCTGCTACTTTGTACCTTACTGTTTAAAAAGAAAGACCTGCCTACTTAGATTTTCATTAGTGTGAGTTAATCTTATTTATTATAATCTTATTAATGAGCAATGTTTTTTCCCCTAGATTTGTAAAGTCTGGAAAAAATAATGCTTTTGAGAGTTGACACATAGCACAAGAAAAGAAACACCGTGCTAGTGTTGAAACAACTTGTTTTAAGATTTTGGAAAAGGTTTTGATAATCAATTTTTATGTGTGTTTTAAGAAGCAATATGTAAATAGAAGCAATATTATTTTTAAATTTTAAAATTAATAAAATGTTTTATTTTAAAAAATAAATAATTTTAATTGCCCAGCAAAATTTTTCTGCCTGAAACTTCATTTGCTGACTAACTTAAAAACTATTTGTCATCTGTTTGAATGCCATTTTTTAATTTCATGGAAAATAGAAAATACAGTTCCTGACAGTTGCAATAAATGAGAAATGTTTCACTTAGCATTGCAGAATGAAAGGATTGTTATATTTGCAAAGCTTTACTCTTGCTAACAAGATTTGTTATAACATGGATGAATACAAGATATTTTCATATTTTGGAAAAAAGAATGCTGCTCTTATTTTTAAGGAAGGAACATGCATTTTGGAAAAAAAAGAGTGAAATAACTTGGGCTAAATAGAATTGCCATCTCAGTGTGAGAGTTGGCAACCAAGTAGTGTTTGGATGGGATCAATGAGGAAGAACTAAGTAGAAGCCAGAGCCCTAATAGTAAGCAGTAGTGAGATTGGTACTGGAAGAGGAGTTTGTGTTTGTCTATCTGCTCTTGAAAAGGACCCTGACATAGTGAAATAGGTTCAGAAAAGAATTACAGAAGAAATCTGGGAAATCTGTCTGTAGCAAGAAAGTCTGTCTTTGGCAAGAAATTAAAGAGGTACCATTTTTTCCAGTTTATCTGGAAGATGATGAAGAGCAGCTTTGACCACAGTGTAATTTCTACAGAGAGATGATTTCTGATAGCCCAGGGCTCTTGAACTTTGCAGACCAAGACACAAGTAGGTAGAAAAAAATCAGACTAAAAATAAGGCAGCTTTATGGTGATGCTAATTAACTTTCAGAATAACTTGCCAAGAGATGGAGTGGATTTTCTGTCATTTGAAATCTCTAAATCAGGATTTTTTAAAGTTTTATTTTATTTTCCCCCTCTATGTGTGTTGCAGCTTGTCCCTGGTAAGACAACCTGCAGGAAACCACTGTGCTGTGTAATGCAAGGGATGAGGACAGTTCTGTCTGGCTGTAAATCTGTTCATATACACTTTTTATAAAGGTGACAAATAAAAGGGTAGAAAGAGCAGGACAGGACGGTGTAGAGGTTGACAGTAGAATTTTCTGGTTACTGCAGATATTATGCTTTAATAGTCAATCTTTGAATCATTTCTTTCAGGCTTAATCTTGAAAGGTTCAGGTCTTAAAAATTAAACTAAATAAGAGAATATAGCTGGAGGCATCTGTCACGAGATGGGTTTTGTACATTAGGCACAGCCGGGGGGGCAGGGGGTGAGGAAGGAAGGTGGAGAATTTGTGAATTAAGAGCAGGCAACCAACCTGTCTATCTTTGCTGTGCTAGTTTTTGCTGATGTTTTTAAATCTATAGATTCCAAAGAAAGTGGTTTATATTTATATAGATGTATAGAAAGAGGCTTTTGCACTAAACAGCTCCTAATGCAGGTGAAAACCATGTATTGATCACTTAAAGAAAGTTAAAATAAAAGCAATTTTCTTCCCATTTCCACACATTGCAGCTTTTGGCCTATCCACTCATAGCTAAAAAAGCATTCTTTCCTGATAATCAAGCTTCAGCTGTCTGAATTTCAGGCCGAGCCTCTCATCTTGAGCTCTGCTGAAGAGCTTCTTTAATTAACCATTATACCACAGATGTTATTGATTTTTTTCCTTTTCTTTTTTTTTTTTCCTTTTTTTTTTCTTCTTTTTTTTTTTTCTTTTTCTTTTTCTTTTTTCAAATCTGGTTGAAACATCATTGTGCTGGATCGTTGCCAAGATGAAGGCCTGAATTTTTTGTGCCCTGCTCTTACTCCTTCTGCATACCTTATTAGTCTCTGTGTCTGTTAAGTGCAACTCCTGGTATTAAATCAGAAAATATAGCATTGATTTTTAGCCTTACAGCTGTGATCTAAGGGCTCCTAATTTGGAATGTGGAAACCAGAGTTCTGCAAGAGGCTGTATTATTGTACGCTTCCCACAAGTAAGACCTTCCACTTTCTTTACCTTTTTGCCAGACTTTTGATGTGGTTTAGTTCTTGGAATTTTTTCTTGGAAGAGGAACAGAGTGACATGTCTGAAGCATGTCTGCTTATGTGTATGTAAATAAACACATGTTTATATATATTTTAAATATGTGTGTAAATTAAAAGTCTGATTTGCAAAGGTGCCATTCAACACAATTTCTAATGATTTTAGCTGGGTTGTGACAGTTCAGTACCTCTGTAAACCTGTTTGTTCACCTTTAGCTACATAAGTGTAATTTGAGGAGATAAATTTTGCTGCCCAGGTTTCAATGTTTTGGTCGTGGTGATGTAAATGTAATTGTATTTCTCTCTGTAAGCCTGTAGTCATTGGGATACTAGGGTCAGTAATTAGCATGGTGTGACATCTCTGGTAGAATTAATTCTTTATTCTAAAGACTCAGTTAAATGAAGTCTGCCTTGTCGGGGGAGGGGGCTTATGCTTTAGCTTGGGGGAGAAGCTGAATCCAAGCTTTGAGTGAATCTCAGCCTTCCTAACAACAGTGCATTCCTTTCAAAATACGTCTTCCTCTGGTGATGAATTCAAGAACTAAACCAGCGACAATAGGTTCTTAAATTCTGATAAGATTTCTCTGAGTTTAGTGATATGTTATTTAAACATAATTTGAGGCTTTTAAAATACTGTAATGGCACCTCTTGACCTTTCCAAAATCACATGGAGCAAGAGATGGTGAAAAATGTTTATTTACGCTGCATTAGAAGCTAAATCCCTGTTCCTTCTTAGAACCGGTAGTTCTTTTATACTGGGGAACTCATGCATGGCACTTCCATTCTTCAAACAAGAGCTAGACAGTCCTACTTGAACTGCAGAAACAATGACCTGCAGTCTATCCTATGCCTGAGTGATAAACAACAATGCAGACCTCTTGACAAGCTCTGGCATCAAGCGTGGAGTCTTGCAGCTCAACATGTCTGCTGAACAGAAGTTAGAAAAAGAAAAGATCATCTTGTAAACAATTAATTAATGTTTGTCATGAATTATCATTTTTACTTCCTTCTCAAGAGGCTCAAAGGGAATAAAAAGGCATTTTTGCAGGTGGTGGCATTCAAAGTAAGGGCAATCAAATGTTTGAGAGCAGTGGCACAGCACTTTGAGTCTCTAAGGGTGAATGGTGCTAGGATTAGAGCACAGCAGGGGGTTGAGGGTTTCAGGTGTGAAGCTTAATGTTTGTGATCAGCAAAAAAAAGTCTTGAATTTATCTAAACTGCTCTTCTGCTAACAGTACTTCTAGCACATAAATGTTCTGAAAGTGACAAGTGTTCTCATTGCTCTTCTAATGCAAACATGATCTGCATTTGAAAGATGCATCCCTTTTGCCTAAATTAGAATGTGCATCACAAAGAGCGTAAGATGATGACCCAAAAACAGTTCTTTACACACACTCTCACTCTCTCTCTCTCTCACACACACACACACACGCACACACACAGACACACACACACACTCACTCTCTCTCTCTCACACACACACACACTTCAGTTCGAGATACAGCCACAAAAATGCAAACTTCCACTCCTTTTTACACAGCAACCAGAGCCTCCACTCTGTCCATTATCCTGCCTGCACCGCAGGTTTGTAATTAGGATGCTTTACCACCGGTGTTCCTGTTCATATCTTGCATCATTCACACAGAGTTCCGTGTCTTTGCAGCGCTGTGCACCAGTAGCTCAATTTTATTTCGGCCAAGCAGTTTTCAGGGGTTTATATGCTGTGCCATCCTAATGCATGCACACTCCTTACCTCCTCCCCCTGCTTCTGCTGCTGAGCACCAGAGACAAGATAGCATGACAGGAGTCCTAACAATAAATTTAAGATATTCTGAAGAAATTAATGGGATTAGGATTTGTGCAGAATGATTTTTATCCCGGGGCTGGGGAAAGTTTTAGTAAATAAGACTAATAAATGGATTGTACAAAAACAACCAACCAACCAACGCCCCCTCCCCACCCCACCCTCCCCCCCCGCACAACACACACACAATCCCCCACCACCACAACAAAATAAACAAACAAAACTAAACAAAAAAACATTCTGTCTCTCCTGGGACAATCTATTTTGGAATCTATTTTGTCTTTTTGGAATATATTTTTCCTCTTTTCAATGATAAATAAAATCTTAATAAGCAGCATGCAGAATCTGTGCCTAAGAGAAAAAGCATTGTGCAACACAGTTAAGAAATTAAAGCAGCAAGGAAAAAACTCTCAGATGTACGTACAAATGTAGGAAAACCTGCAGGGATCCTCTATTTTTGCTTCAAATGTTTTCATGATGCAATATGCTGTTGCAATTTGGCATCTGGGGGAAACGCTGCATTCTAGAATTTGAGAATTGTTGAAGCAGACAGTGCAGGCTGCAGACAGTAACCATAACTATAACCATATATATATTTTTATTATTATTATTATTTACATGTACATCTTCATGGAAAAATCAGAAGAGGAAGTGTTGTCTAATAATTTACTTCATGAGCCTGAGCTGGCTGTGTAAGATTGGGTGAGTAACTTTAGCTTTCAGTTCATAAGCTTGTCCATTTGTAAAATAAGGTTTTTAATTGGCATAGAAGCCAATTATATGGGAATCTTGAAATCTGCCACTGTCATAAATTAATAAATTAATTTCATAAGATACTATGAGACAGAAGAGGAAGAGTGGTGAAGTAGTACAACTTCCTTTTTTCCAGTTTTTCACATAAACCGGTAGGAACTGACATTAATTGATTAGTGTAGGTTTTCATCAGCTAATGTCTGATGTTCAAGGACTAGACTTCTATTCACCCTAAAGTCCTTTCACCTCTCTTTGGCAGAGTGTCAGGGACTTTGTGACACTCTATGCTTCCTCATCAGAAAAATCTCCATTTGTCAAAACAAATTAATTTTGATCTGTGCTGTGGAAATACCTGTTTCTAGGCAGTGGTGGCAGGAGGAAGTATCTCAGCTCTAGTTCAGCCCAGGGGGATACTCTGCAGGAGTAACCAATCTCTGGCTCAGAGCTGTCACTACACTTGATTTAGGCAAGGGTCTGGACATCATCTTTCCTGCTCCAGTGAGCCTCTAAGCTTCTCTTTCAAGTGCCCATCAGTTGGGCTGGAGGGAATCTCTCTCAGTATCTCTGTTTTGGAGTTAAGTCCTTTTTTTGTGATCCCTGTCCTGTACTCAAGCAGAGGGCTGATCCCCAAGAACCATGCATGTATTCTCACCCTTCCTTGCTGATACTTTCCTGTTTGCTTGCTTTCTACAGAAATAATGAAATGAGGAAGAATCCTTCCTGAATCCCAGTAAGTAATGGAGAAAGGTTTGCAGCCCAGGAAAAGCTTAGTGCAATTCCCATGCAAAGACTGTTTTGAATAGAGAACCCATGACTTATGTCCCCACTTTAAGGACCCCACTGTCAAAGTGGCTCAAGGGGTCCCAGAAATTACAAGGATCTGGTTCAAAATGTTTCGGCCTGAATTCCTGTTGCCGGCCACTTGTTAAGGTGGAGGCAGGAAATAAAAAATAGCAGAAAGTGCTGAGAGACTGTTTGTTTGCTTGCTTTTTCCCTCTCTCCCACTGCCCCTCCTCACCTGATTTCAGACTTTTCTGAAATAACTCACGAACATCTCCCTCCCACCCCACTCAGAGGGACTGGTATTTGGGGGGACTGAGCTGGGACCTTTCCTCTTCATCGGTCAGGCTCCGTGTCAAAACACTCCTGACTCCTGGGAAGTCGGCTCTGCTGAATCCCCAGGCTTGCCAGTGCCAGTCAGCTGCTGTTTGAACTAAGTCCTGACCGCAAAATCAAAAGTGGGTCCAAAGAAAGCTGTAAACAGTGTGCAATGAGCCATTTGAAGGCAGCTGATGCCTCATTTGGGGTGACATGTTGTGGCTGATGAGTGTGGATGATGTGGGGTTTTCGATAAGTGCCTCATCAGTATCCTCATCATGATCGTGTTGCTCAGCCACGGCGTGTGCCCTGACTTGATTGTAATTGCCTGAATCTGCTCCTGCTGCTCAGGAGCGCACAGTAATATGCAATAAAACAGCAAGAAGCGAATGTTAACCATCTGAGTTCTGACATGGCTGCTTGCAGTTCAAGTTTTCCATTAAGGACAAAAAAAATCTATACAGACACACAAATATGGATATATAATTGCATATTTAGAATAATTACTGTTTATATATGTAATAAACCCATTTTATAAATAATGCATGATGGTCATATACAGACACGTATATAGATGTATCTATATGCATCTTCCCCCAACACCTGTATATACCCTATACAAATTAGTATTATATGCTCATGATGTGGAGGTGAATAGTAGAGGAATGAAGAGGATCAGGACCATAGTTTAATTCAAATTTTTACGAATGTAAGCAGAACCTGTGGTTAAATCTATGCACAATCTTCATAAACCCCCACCCTACAACCCCCCGCACAACACACACACAATCCACCACCACCACAACAAAATAAACAAACAAAACTAAACAAAAAAACATTCTGTCTCTCCTGGGACAATCTATTTTGGAATCTATTTTGTCTTTTTGGAATATATTTTTCCTCTTTTCAATGATAAATAAAATCTTAATAAGCAGCATGCAGAATCTGTGCCTAAGAGAAAAAGCATTGTGCAACACAGTTAAGAAATTAAAGCAGCAAGGAAAAAACTCTCAGATGTACGTACAAATGTAGGAAAACCTGCAGGGATCCTCTATTTTTGCTTCAAATGTTTTCATGATGCAATATGCTGTTGCAATTTGGCATCTGGGGGAAACGCTGCATTCTAGAATTTGAGAACTGTTGAAGCAGACAGTGCAGGCTGCAGACAGTAACCATAACTATAACCATATATATATTTTTATTATTATTATTATTTACATGTACATCTTCATGGAAAAATCAGAAGAGGAAGTGTTGTCTAATAATTTACTTCATGAGCCTGAGCTGGCTGTGTAAGATTGGGTGAGTAACTTTAGCTTTCAGTTCATAAGCTTGTCCATTTGTAAAATAAGGTTTTTAATTGGCATAGAAGCCAATTATATGGGAATCTTGAAATCTGCCACTGTCATAAATTAATAAATTAATTTCATAAGATACTATGAGACAGAAGAGGAAGAGTGGTGAAGTAGTACAACTTCCTTTTTTCCAGTTTTTCACATAAACCGGTAGGAACTGACATTAATTGATTAGTGTAGGTTTTCATCAGCTAATGTCTGATGTTCAAGGACTAGACTTCTATTCACCCTAAAGTCCTTTCACCTCTCTTTGGCAGAGTGTCAGGGACTTTGTGACACTCTATGCTTCCTCATCAGAAAAATCTCCATTTGTCAAATTAATTTTGATCTGTGCTGTGGAAATACCTGTTTCTAGGCAGTGGTGGCAGGAGGAAGTATCTCAGCTCTAGTTCAGCCCAGGGGGATACTCTGCAGGAGTAACCAATCTCTGGCTCAGAGCTGTCACTACACTTGATTTAGGCAAGGGTCTGGACATCATCTTTCCTGCTCCAGTGAGCCTCTAAGCTTCTCTTTCAAGTGCCCATCAGTTGGGCTGGAGGGAATCTCTCTCAGTATCTCTGTTTTGGAGTTAAGTCCTTTTTTTGTGATCCCTGTCCTGTACTCAAGCAGAGGGCTGATCCCCAAGAACCATGCATGTATTCTCACCCTTCCTTGCTGATACTTTCCTGTTTGCTTGCTTTCTACAGAAATAATGAAATGAGGAAGAATCCTTCCTGAATCCCAGTAAGTAATGGAGAAAGGTTTGCAGCCCAGGAAAAGCTTAGTGCAATTCCCATGCAAAGACTGTTTTGAATAGAGAACCCATGACTTATGTCCCCACTTTAAGGACCCCACTGTCAAAGTGGCTCAAGGGGTCCCAGAAATTACAAGGATCTGGTTCAAAATGTTTCGGCCTGAATTCCTGTTGCCGGCCACTTGTTAAGGTGGAGGCAGGAAATAAAAAATAGCAGAAAGTGCTGAGAGACTGTTTGTTTGCTTGCTTTTTCCCTCTCTCCCACTGCCCCTCCTCACCTGATTTCAGACTTTTCTGAAATAACTCACGAACATCTCCCTCCCACCCCACTCAGAGGGACTGGTATTTGGGGGGACTGAGCTGGGACCTTTCCTCTTCATCGGTCAGGCTCCGTGTCAAAACACTCCTGACTCCTGGGAAGTCGGCTCTGCTGAATCCCCAGGCTTGCCAGTGCCAGTCAGCTGCTGTTTGAACTAAGTCCTGACCGCAAAATCAAAAGTGGGTCCAAAGAAAGCTGTAAACAGTGTGCAATGAGCCATTTGAAGGCAGCTGATGCCTCATTTGGGGTGACATGTTGTGGCTGATGAGTGTGGATGATGTGGGGTTTTCGATAAGTGCCTCATCAGTATCCTCATCATGATCGTGTTGCTCAGCCACGGCGTGTGCCCTGACTTGATTGTAATTGCCTGAATCTGCTCCTGCTGCTCAGGAGCGCACAGTAATATGCAATAAAACAGCAAGAAGCGAATGTTAACCATCTGAGTTCTGACATGGCTGCTTGCAGTTCAAGTTTTCCATTAAGGACAAAAAAAATCTATACAGACACACAAATATGGATATATAATTGCATATTTAGAATAATTACTGTTTATATATGTAATAAACCCATTTTATAAATAATGCATGATGGTCATATACAGACACG
Source organism: Chaetura pelagica (assembly GCF_000747805.2). Lineage (NCBI taxonomy): Eukaryota > Metazoa > Chordata > Aves > Apodiformes > Apodidae > Chaetura > Chaetura pelagica. The sequence continues at coordinate 2,946,178 of NW_009952694.1, forward strand.
TATATAGATGTATCTATATGCATCTTCCCCCAACACCTGTATATACCCTATACAAATTAGTATTATATGCTCATGATGTGGAGGTGAATAGTAGAGGAATGAAGAGGATCAGGACCATAGTTTAATTCAAATTTTTACGAATGTAAGCAGAACCTGTGGTTAAATCTATGCACAATCTTCATAAATCTTAATAACACGTGTGCATACAGATAAGTAATTGATTTTTAGATGCAGTTAATCTACTCATGTAAATGTGTGTGTATACTTGTGCAGGTGTGTGTGGGGGAGTGTAAGTATGCACGCATATGTGCTTTGTACTGCTAGATTAGTCTTTGGAGGTAACACAATTTATTTTCACAAGTTAGCCATTTTGGATTGACTCCATAGCATCACCAGCTGGAAAAAAAACCAATCCAAACATAACAAAAACAAAGCCCAAACTTTCTGAACTCTCTGCCTGTGAGTATGACAGTACGAAGTAGTGAGAACTTGTGCCCACGGGAAGACCTTCAGATCACAGACTTTTTGTAAGATAGGAGCCGTCATGACCCTGTTGGCTCCAAATGCAGGAGGTGGGTTCAGAGGTGATGTGTTCATGCCCGTTGGTGGCAACAGAAAGAGCAGGTTTGTTGACAGCTTGACAGAAAATAGAGTGTAACCAGAATGTGGGCTATGCCCCTTTTGAATAAACAAGTGGCATGGATGGTGTTCTTGACTTTAAAATTATGTTCAGCTTTGGTTATAGGTCAGAAAGGTAATAAACCAAACAGATTACGATTGTATAACTGTGAATTGTGGTGTTTCACAGTCTAATACTACACCCTTGCAGTAAACAGCTTTGTGGTTTCTGAATGCAGCTGGGTTTTTTGCAGAGTTTGGGGGACATTTAAAAAATAAAATGTACACAGGCAAACTCTGTTTGCATTCAGTTAATGCTTGATGGGCTGAATATGTGGATTTTCTTCATCTCCACAGTGTTATTTCAGTATTTCAGTAAAAGAGCACAAGAAACGTTTTGAAAATGTTATTTGCAGCTGCTGTTGTGACTGTGCATCGTCTTGTCTGCTGTGCCTGTGTGCGGAGGCTCCCGCTGGAAGGCACAGGTCCCACTACACTGAGAAAGAAGGATCAGTGTCAAAGTGAAGGCAGAGAAGAGAGAGATTACTATTTGCAGACTGAAATCGCCAGGGCATAAGAATTTTGAAATCCATTAAAAATAATTATCTTTCCCT
>NW_009952694.1:2947432-2981082 GCF_000747805.2 Chaetura pelagica
TTTCCCTAATTCAAGCGAAATTTGCACTGCCTTGAAAATATCCCTAATATCTTCATCATAGAAAACAAATCTGTAAAGATTAAACACTCTAAGTCTGTCCATTTGAGAGGTAAGACAATCACTGTAATTATAAATACTTCTGTTGTCATGTGTGGTCAAGTGGATTCGCTGTTGTAGCTTAAATATATTAACTCTAACCCTTTTTAATTATGGATTTAGCACAAAGCTGATGGTGTCCCTCCTAGAATCCTGCATACACCCTGGGTCTCTCTTTATGCTCAAAATATGTAGACAAATAGAGAAGAATTCCAAGGAGGATAGAAAACATGACTGAGAAGTTGGAAGGATTTGTTTATGAGGAAAGATTAGAAAAACGAAATGGGGAGCTTTAGTTAAATGGGATTAAAAGCAACTAATCTCCCTAGCAATTATAGTTCCAGTGGATGAAAATCATCATTTGTATTAAATTGACTATGCTTCATTCTCAAAACTTCTAACTCATTATTATTGCTTTCCTTCTATATAAAAAAGTATACTATCAAGAAATCTGACTTTTTTGTTATTTTACGAAAAGGACCTACATTTGTTCAGCAGCACAAAGTAATAACACAAAGATGGGTTATAGCTGGGTACAAGCATGCAGAGTGTTCAAACAAGGAATGGCATTTCTTGACTTGGTAAATATTGATTCTAACTATCAGCACAGAGAATTTTTTAAAGGGAATGATTGCTGGGCAAAAGCCCAGGTTTTTTTCTCAGTAGCACATACAGGTAGTAAAGCAGTTTTTCACAAAGGGTGCTGGGATCTACAATGCAAGAAACAGAGACTACCAATCTGCATTAAGAACCAGGACAAAATTTAACACTGAAAACAACCTGACAGCCCTGAGCTATGCAGTTTTGCTCTTGGATTGAATAATTCTTGCACTTGGAAATTTGTCTTGGTTTTTGTTGTTGCTTGTTGTTTGCTTTGGTTTTGGTTTGTTGTGGGGTTATTTTGTTTCTTTGTTTGGGGTTTTTTTTGTGGCTTTTTTTTTTTTGTTTGCTTTGGTTTTGGTTTGTTGTGGGGTTATTTTGTTTCTTTGTTTGGGGTTTTTTTTGTGGCTTTTTTTTTTTTGTTTGCTTTGGTTTTGGTTTGTTGTGGGGTTATTTTGTTTCTTTGTTTGGGGTTTTTTTTGTGGCTTTTTTTTTTTTGTTTGGCTTGGATTTTTGTTTTGTTTTTAATAAAACACGCATTGCATTCATATGCACACAAACTACCCTGGATGTCATTTATTATTACTAGTAAAAAATATCCTGAGATAAAACTAATTCTCAGTTTTGCCAGGGACTTTCTAGACATACAGAAAGAGGCAGCATGTGCCTTGAATAGTTTTTATACTAATTTAAATTAACTCAAAAGCAACAGCTTTACACAAGCATCGACTATAATTAATGCAGTGAGGAATCAGGTGCCACATCTTGGACCATTCTGAGATCTAAATAGCAAACCCCAGAATCCTAAATGCAAGGAAGATGCAGTCTGGTGTGAACTGGCTGATTTGTTAACCTTGCAGGATTAGTGCATCTTCACAAGAAAAGTTTTCTTAAGAAATGGAGGATAAACAATTCTTCCAGATTGTAGTTTCTACTTAAAACCTGTTGCGTTAAAAATGTTTTTTCTCCTTGAAGTTTTATGTAGCATCAGGATTCCTTTGATTAAAACAATTACTCCCTAATAATAGGTTATAAAGGAGAGTTAAAAAAACCAACAAAACCAAAGAGGATGAAAACCTAAGATTCAGCATAGGTCAATTGTTTAAATTATGCAACTAGCCTTGTTTTCATATACAAATGCACTAGCCCAGGCTTTTTTTTTATCTGTGTTGTTTAAAACTCTTATCTGTGCCAGCTGGGATCACCCGATTTGGCAAGTTTGGATGCCTCTTCTGCTCTGAGCCTCTCGTGTGTAGAAAAGTTAGATAATCAATAACAGATCGAATAATTGAAGAAATCCTGCCAGATCCAAGCTGGGTTGCAAATTCCTCCTTCCTTCCCTTCCACCTCAAACCCTCTGTTCCTGCAGCACACATATTAGCCCCTATTTTGCTTTGTCTAAGTGGTATTCCCAGGAGGGTGGAAGAAACTATTCCTTGGTCAAGATATGCTTACCAAGTTGCATCCCTGAAACAAAAGAAGTGTTCTGAGATCTCAGTTTTGCTTGAATGAAAATACCAGTGACCAAATTAGGAATTAATTTTCAGTAATGGGGAATCTAAGGCTGAATAGGAAGAATGACATCAGATAAAAATACAGTTGTCCAATAGTAATGTTTTTGACTCATAAAGATCTTTCACTTTCTTAAAAAAAATGTTTAAATTTAGAATTAAACGTAGAATTAAAATATTTACTATTCAGAATTACACCTTTTGCACAGCACATGTGCTGGTTGCAAGGAAGAAATGGGCCCATGCTATACCTTGGGACACTGTTTGCACAGCTTTACTCCTGCTTTAGGACAAGTGTGCTAAAGCCAGCACACAGTGACCCATATTCTCCAAAGGAGTTTTAAGTTCTGCATTTTTCTAGATCTCGTTTTTCTATTCATAGCATGATCCTTCTGCACATCTGAATCTGAATCCTTGCCACAACACAAAGCATCTCTCAGAGCATCAGTGGGGCAGAGTGGGCTCTTTTCATCCCTTGCACATTTCTCTACAAAGGCCCAGGCCTCATGTCTATATTATAACCACTGGCAACATCCAGCTCCTTCTCGGAGTGCTGCTGGTGTTGTCCCTGGGAAGGGGGGCTGTGTCTGGCTCTGGGCAGGGAACAGAGCTCAGCCAATGCTGCAGGGAACAGCAGATAGTGGGTGCAGCTGCCCTATGGGTGAATTTTTCTCTTGCTAACTGACAGTGAGGGAAGTGATTCTTCTTGCCTCACACTGTGGCAAATGTTCTGTCTTCACCTTGAACACATGTCCCAAATATTTCAGTGTTCTCAAGATAACTTCAGAGATAAGGGGTTCTCTAACTCTGCCAAATCGAGGCATTTGTTCTATGGGATGTATAACTGCCAAATATTTATGCAATTAAATCTGAATTCAAGCATACTTTAGTAGTACAGAGATGTGATTAGTCTCAACAGAATGATTTTTTTTAATGGATGTGGTTCCCACTTTCCAGCAAAGATTTAATAGCTGAGTCCTGCAGGGAAGTCTCAATTTACTGAACTTTTATAGCTTTAAAAATATCCTAGGGTACATTTCCCAGCACTCAGCATGGCACAACACAGAATTTACATGAAAGGCCATGTTCAAAATTAACAGAGGGCATAGCAGCAATCACTACACTCATCCTTTCCTTTTTTTTAGCCAAAAACATAAAACTGCCTGGTTCTGACAATGGGCATGGGCCTGGTGCTTGGGAGCAGCATTTTTCCTCTTCATCCTGAAGATTTGGAACAGGAGGTTAAGAGGGTCCAAGTGTGCCTTCGGGTAGTTCCTCAGCCTTCTTCACTCCCCTAAAGATCCACCGGCATTTCAAGTGTGCAGGGGACAGCCACAGAGGCAGACCAGCTCCCACAGCTGGTTTTGAGCTTCCTCAATCCCAGTGCACACACAGAGGTCCAGCTCAAAATGGGCAGGCTCTGACCGCTACCAAGTGTCCCAAGGGACCTGGGCTCCCATAACATGAACTCTGGTTAAAGATCCTGGGCTGAAGGAGTCAAACACTGGGGCTTCCCATTAACTTCTCTCGGGGTTTTTTTAACCAAATGTACTTTTTTCCCCTTCACACCATTGCCTTCAAGGTCAGGAAGCAGGTCCCAAGCCACCTCACAAAGGGCAGAGGTCATTTTCCATGTCAGTGCATTTGTAGGCGGAAAAATGTAAAAACAGAAAGAGCAGAATAATCTTAAAATCCAAACCCCACCAGCTTCTGTGATTTCTTTGCACAGTTAAGTAAACTACAAAAAAAACCAACCAAGTTGTTTGTTATTGTGGGAAGAAAACGCAAACAAAGCAGAACACACTGAAGTGTTTTGTCCCTAAGAGTGATGAGGACAGTCAGTGGTCAGCAAAGTGGTCAGCTCATGGCAGGAGGGTTGGAACTTGATGATCTTTAAGGTCTCTTCCAACCTTAATAATTCTATGATTCTATTAAAGTTGCCTTCCACCCACAGCCAAGGGCTCAGACTATGAATCTGATATAAGTAGCTGGGTGTGCAATAACTCAGAGTCAGCATCTTGTTTTGAAAGGAGTCCTGCAAATCCTGCAGGAACATTTCAGTATTAGATGGTGTTGCTATGGGCACCAGAAGGAAGCTTAGTATAAGAGAAACTGTCTTAGGAATTTGTGGGGGATGGGAGTAAACAGAATACAGATGTAGGAACAGGAATGTCGCTGGCACAGAAAAGCAAATGGCATTTTGGGGTTTTTAATGTTCTGGGAATAACACTTTAGCATAGGTTGTTCCAGAGGGAAAATATAAGCTGGTATCTTTTTTTTTAAGTTGCCTGCAGTTGAAGATAGATAAATAGATAATGAAGTTCTACAAGGTATATCTGCTTCTGGTGTAGCATACACATAAGGAAATCTAGATGATAGGTATAAATTCTCTTTAGAAACAGATGTTAAAAACAGGTATGGAAAATGAGGGAAATAGAAGCACTACAGTTCCCTCTATATTCAGGAATAAGGATCCCACACAGTCTTTGAGTGCAGTTCAAACTTAAGGCAAAAACCACATCGACAAGAGACAGTTGGATGATTTTATTCATAGCTAGATTTCTCCCATTCTGGCTGTCTCTCTGCCAGTGTAGACAGTACCTAAGTGGATGAAAAGAAAGAAAAAGGAACCAGTGTAGAATAACGGCAAGTATATCTCAAGACAGACAAAGAGAATGCAAAATTAAATTCTTGATGTGAAAAGGATGGGACAATGAGTCCCTCTCCCCAAGATACCTTCAGAGAGGATTCCATTTCAGCGCTTTCTTTCTTGCTTGCTTGCCTTATTTTTCATTGACGAGTCCCAAAGAAAGCCTGAAAGTCTTTTATTATTTCTTATTTTCTTTTTTCTTTTTAGTATGTGGTATAAGTTCTTTTATATATATATTATTTTCCTGCCAATGTTAAAGCAGTTCCCATTTTTCTAGTTTGTTTCTGACACCTAGCTGTGATCAACAATGCTTCCCACTGAATCACTTCTTTCATCTATTCAGCTTCTGTTATTTCCCTTATCTCCTCTCCACCCTTCACCAGCCTACCTCTCATTAACCCTCAGGGTTCCAAACATATTGTATCTCTCCCAGAGATACATATTTTTATTCAGACATAAGTAATTTTTCTCTCTAGCCTCAGTTTCCATAATTCCCTAATATAATAGCTGTGTGTAGTACATACTCTTTATGGCACGATGAACAATAAACCCAGGCATTAATTTATACTTGTGCATTGTACACTGTTCCACTTCACCTTTTTCCCCCTCTGAACTGATAGTCACATAAAAACTCATTCTTCTCTAACGTAGGAAATACAGTTCAATCCACATGTAAAAATCTGCTTGGCTAGCAATTTTGTTTGACCAACAAAGCTATTATTTTTTAAGAGCCACTATAACCCATTGCAATATATTTAAAATCACATTTTAACTTTAAAAAGCAGTGGTAGTGACACACTAAGCTATATTTCTGCTAGTATAAAATATACAAGGAGTTTCTAAAAAATAAGCTCTCTTTTATGTAAACCAATATATCTGTGGCTCGTTTTCAGAGGTACAACTAACTTTGCTTTTCCAAGGATGAAAAATACACAGACCCCAAGAGATTTAACTCCTGAGCTTTAGCTATAACTTTTGCAATTGAAACTGGTGAAAGCAGCTAGAAATACATTCAGCTATTCATATAGACTTTCCTTTTGCTATCCCTCCAATTAATTGCATAACCCAGCTTCAAACATTAAGTCCTTCCCCAGCTGAAATTCCTATAAAGTTCTTGGAAATGAGTGTTGTGTAGCATGAGATGAGAGTTTATGTTCAGATACACACAGAGAAAACTCATTGCTCATCCTGGTAAATAATTAACCTTTGTCAATAAGTGTATGCAAACATCCATATTTAAGAAAAAATAAGGTAATATATGGAATATTGTGTCAATAACTTCATAACTAGTAGTGTGTGTAATAAGAAAACCTACTTTGGAAAACATATTTACAGCATTAATTTCAAGCATTATTAACATTGCCTCTAGACAAAGGTTATTTAACATTCATGAAAAGTACTTGCTTTGTTAATACATTAATGGGAATGTTTATTGGAATCAGGCTGAAGTTTTTATGCATTATATGAAAAGATACTAAACTGTGCAAACAGATTAATCTGTCTCAACTTAAAAACTAATGAATGGATGATCTGATGTTTATAAAACACAAGTGAGTCCTTATCTTTTAATCTGGGAAACATTTCTCCTGATTTTATTATGTAAATAATCATTATCACTTGACTGTATATAGTATCCTTTACCAAAAAAAAAATCCAAATCCCTTTTATAAAATGAATACAGCTCTCATATTTTTAAATGAAATGTTTATACCGGCTTTTGGTTAACTTTCTTAAAATTCAGGAAGATTGTAGCACAATTCAATGCACTCTGTTGAGCAATAGGAAATTAGACTCAAGTACATTCTTACAGACATGAAAAATAATTGGTGTCACAAAAAACTTCAAGTTAGTGTCAGGAGCAAAATAAATATTGAAGTTACATTGTGTGCAAGTAGTCCTTGCTAATTTAATCCTCAGAGATGCTCCGTCCTGTATAAAATAATCTTTCCTTCATCTTTTATTTGTTACTTCAAAAGGTTAGTTTTCTAGTACAGAGGAACTTACTGCTGCATCAAAGGTTTAATTGAGTTCCTTTTAAAGTATGGTGATTGTCACTATAAAATCATGCATCCGAGTAAGCCCGTTTTTATAGAGAACTTACAGCTTTAAATTTCACTTAGGAAAAAAAAAAAAAAAAAGCCTTATACTTTTCTGCAGGTTTTGAATGCAGATTTACTATCAAATAAGTGAATAATAATGCCAGGTTATTTTGGAAAGTGTTCTTTCATGCAATCACTGCATTTAACACAATCCCAAAATGGTAGCCCAACAGGTGGTCCTTTCACAGCCTTCAGCCCAAACAATCGGAACAAAAAGGACACCAAGAATCGAATGTTCTTCAGGATTTAAAAAGCTGTTCACTTCCCTTTGTTCATTTTCAGATTTAGCCATGTTCATTATTGTTGAGCCACAAATGCAGGACATTCTTTTTTGACATTTTGCCATAAATAGACACTGACTGAGGCTGACTAGCCAGCTAGCTGCTTTGTCACATGCAAGCGGAAACTACTTCTGCACAAAGCGAATGCATTCCTGGTGCCTCAATGGCCCCGGCAAGCACCGGTTGTGACACGCTGCAAATCTGGCAAAGTCGAGGTTAACAAAAGTATGGGCGACAAAGGCTGAATTTTCTCTTCCTATATTTTCCTCCACGGTAAGTATTTAATTCTGGCCTAATGAACTTGCCTGGAAGACTGAGTGTCACGTTGACAGCCTCTTGAATGTCTGAAAATATACTTCTGCATTGTGGGCTCTCTTTGGAGGGAACTGTTAGTTAACCTTAATGATGGACTTCAGGGGTGAAATCTCAGATGAAATACTTGTTTCTCGCTATTTTAAAAGTTGTGAAAGTTCCTCATTACACTGATCTCAGTCTCAACATATGTAACAAAAGATGGGCCCAGTCCTATGAGTCTTTAATGATGCAGGGAGCCTTTACAGCCGCCCGCGCTGTGCTGCAGGGAGTGACTCACACATGTAATGGGCATAGAGGCACAGATCAAGCTTTTTTTCCCTCAAGTGTATGAATAAATGTGTAAAACACATGTTTTGTAGAAAAGGCAGAGCTATAATGGTACCTAACTGTCCAGCTATAGTAAGTTAATTTCTCTTCAAATTTTTTAATTTACCAAGTCAAATCCTCTTCTGCTACTGTAGATTTTAAATGTAATACAGACAGTTTCTTCCTTTTTTTTTTGTTTCCTTCTTGTTTTGTTGTTGTTGTTGTTGTTTTTTTACATCTCCAGCCAAATTCAAAAGTTCAACACTGCCCACTGCTATTGTCTTGGGGATTTTCCAATGTCTATGTGAATCTAGCGCTTCTCATGTGCTCTAGAGTGTGGATGAGACCTGTGTTCATATGCAGTCCTGGTGTGTGGTATGAGGGTTTGAAACTAGACCCTTGTTAGATTGAAATTGATTGAATAGATTGAAACTAGACCCTTGTTAGACCCTCTTAGATCGAAATCAGACCCTGTTAACCTCTTGCTTTTAGCATTCAGTTTTTGGTAGACGTCATTACTTGCTTCAAATTGTCTTAAGAAAAGATATGCTGCAGATATAAATAAAAGATTAATGCACTTCTGTTTAGCACCTCTATGTTCAGAATTGCTTATAATAGTAAAAAGATATTTGATCACTGCTGGTAGCAACTCCAGCACAAGCAAAAGGAAAAACATGTCCCTCGAGTCTTACTGCTGTCAAAAGCAGCAGCACAGTCTAGAAGAAATCAGCCTTTAGACACAGGCACAGTGTTATTGCTTGATAGTCAGGTGGCAGCTAGGTAAGGTGGCAGCTATGCTGAGCAGTGAAATTTACCTCTTCAGCTCAAAAAATTTGAAATCAGTAATAAAAAACTCAGTGTTGAATAGATTATTGAATGAAGGCAGTTTGGTGTTTGCCATCCTGATGTTCACTTTGTGGTTTACCTGAGCCCATTGCATGTGGAGGAACCAGTTTATAAATGAATGAGAGGGTGAAAGCCAAGACCTGCTGTTGAGACCCTGAAGATACTTGGGGAAACTTCTTCACTGCAGGTCTCTTCATCCAGGCTCCTGAAACCTCTGGGAAGTTTCCCTTGCAAATGAAGCTTTGCTGAGGGCTAGAAGTCCTTGTGGTGTTCCTGTAAAGGAAGCAGCTCCTGCTTTTTTTGTAGTAGTAGCAAAGGTAAAATTGTTCAACTATTTAATATATGAATTTAACATCCGTAAACCTCATAGATTTCAGGGGGAGTAAGTTCAAAACTGTGTAGACAACAACTAGCCAAAATGCTTGTTGGTTGCTAAATCATGGGTATACGTTGTAAGAGGACTTTGGCTTATTTTAACCACAAAGGCCAAAAAAGTTAGTTTGTAAAAAAGAAATAAAAATTATGGGACACAAAAATGGGATTTGACCCTCTTGCTCATCTTTATCTTCTGAGGGGGAAGGGAAATGGAACAAAATAACTGTAAAATCTTAAGCAGCCACATAAAGAAAGATTCAAATCAGAACAGAAGCTTTGCTGTATTTCTTGGAAGAGTTTCCCATTTGAAGTCTTGCCCCTGCTTTTGGACCCACCTGGAGGAAGGTGGTGCTGCAGTGGGTGAGCAGAGGTTGGTGCCAAAGCTGGGGCTGGCCTGGGAGCAGGACAAAGAAGGACAAGGAACCTGCACCAGGCAGGGACCCAAGGGGTAAAGCAGAGCCTGGCAAAAATGCACTGATGGTTCAAGGAGCTCATAACAACGTTTCATGGTGAAATGGGCTGCAGCATGGTTCTGTCCGAACTTCTCTGGCCTCAGCAGTTGTAAAAATGTGTTTGTTTGGATTCAGCTGTAGGACCAGTTTCCCTAAAGTCTTGAAGCAGAAGAATATGGTATGATTCAGGCACCTTTACTGTGTAGCATTATTAAATCAAGACTCTATTAGACAGTCTGCTTCTTCTTGTTCCAGATACTATATGTAATATCATCATTTTAAGTGCAAGACCCAAACACATGCTGAGCTTTTCTTGGTATATCATGACAGCAACCTTGTAAGACAAGCAGTTTTTGTGACCCCCATTTACCTACAGGGAACTGAGGGATAAGGCACGGACAGATCAAATTATTTGTGCAGAGCCTCACCAGTAGCTCGTGGATGTGGCATGCACAGGACCAGTCCCTGGTAAATCTCAACAGACGACTGTAACCATGAGAACATCCTTTCCCCTAGAACATATAAATTTGTATTTTTTTTTAATGGAACTATTTGTTTTTCATTGTTCCTACCCCCTGGTATTTCAAGTCTTTGCTGACTTCTGTTTGACTGCAGAACCCTACATGAAACAAGGGTCCCTTTCTGTAAAACAGATACCTCCATGTGACCCTTACATAGACTCACTGGAAGGAGTACAAGGACTTCCCTTGTCTCAGTGGGTTTTTCTACGTGTTCAGAGCAGTGAATAATGAGAAGATCACCAAAAGCATGGCAGAAAGAGGAGGATGAAGGCAGTAATTTGAACAAGGGGGAGCAGGTGGGAAAGGAAGCAGTGATTGCATAGTTAAATTGTCAAGAACTAGAGGGACTAAAATAAATACAAAGCAGTGCAGTCACAGAGAACATGTTGGGATATGGTGTAGAGCACCAGATAGTGGAAGGATGACAGGGTTTCTCAGAAAATAGAAGGATGATAGGGTTTATTTCTTGTTATGAAGGCATGCTGTCTTCTTTGGTGATTACTACCTTGTAAACAGATTTTTCTAACTCTTGCTGTAGTCAATCTATTCCCTCATAAGGAAGGAAGCAGGCAAAATTTACTGTTGTTGTGCAGCAGATTCTGGGTGATGGATAAATGGAAATTATCTATTAATAATATGTAATAAATGTTTTCTAATTGATCAAATCTGTGGAGTTACAAAACTGACCAGAACAATCTCCTTTGAAAGTAGATGGTGAAGCCAATTCCTTCCTGAGTTAATTCTCCAAGAGCCCTGAATGCTAGTTGTAAGATACAGTATTGATACTGAGAGAAAACCAGTTCCTGAAGCTTGTAGCCATTGCAGACAGAACCATGGGACTCTGTGTCGCTAGGAGTCAGAAACACCTTTTGCTCTGAGATGTTCTGAGGGACTAATAGTCTGGTTTTCTTCTGCACAGAAACAGCTCTACTCTATGCAGTTAGTGACCTGCTACCATTTAGACTTCTTGGTGTCTGTGTAACCTTCAGCAGCAGCCTGTCAGAGACACAGAACTGGTTATTTCCTCTCCTGTTAAACTGCTTTTGCTTTGTTTTCATCTCCTCTTTTGCTAACAACCCTCCTGAGTAGCATCCTGCAAGGTCAATATCTGAAACTCTCCTTTGGCCCATCTTGTATCACCCTGTTCTCTTCTCTATCTGCACAGCAATCTGTAGTGAGTAAGTGTCTTCTCTTTTGCAGCTTCACCACCTGGAACAACCTTATTTTGTCTCTTGTTGACTTGGTCTTTCGAATTGCATTTGAAATAGGTAAAGTTGAAAAGCTATTTTTCTTGCACTCTGCTGCTTGCTTGCCTTGTAATTGCATTAGAGGCACTCAGTGAAACACTTTAGCACAACTAAAAGACAAGCCCAGATACACAGATGTTATTGTACTGTATTAAAGCAGAATTCACAGGCCAGAACAGTTTGTTGCTTGATATGTGTTATTGTTGTAAAACCAAAGGAGAGATGGGAGATTCCCTGTAGGTGTGGGTTTCAAACCGATGCCTCCCTCAACCTGTGCTGGAGGGTGTATCCACACTGTTTCTCCATGGGTACGAAGCAATTAACATCACCAACTTCTACTATACTGATTTTTAAATACTCTGGAACATCTCCATTTTGTGCTGTTTTTCCTCTCTTACTGTTTATGACCTATAATAATGAAGAAGTGTGAGAGTTCACTTTAAAGGAGAATCTATCTCATCCTCACAATGTTAGAAATGTTTTGGAATAAGCTATTGAAACGTCTCAGTGAAGACTTTTCTCTGCATTGAGGAGCTCCTGCATTTGGCCATCTCATGTTAAGCTTGGCAGGTAACTCAAGCAAGCACAAGGTTTCTTGTTGCATCCTGTAACTGAAGATATGGGCAGTAGAATCTGCTTAGCTGTCACCTGAAAAGGCTGCCTTCCTACAACGGTAGTTTAGTCTGCATTAAAAAGAAGACTCATTATTCCCTCCTCTCCCATTTTATGATACTATTACTTGGTAACATCAAATTTTGAAAAATTAATGCATACATTTAAGGCAGCAAACTCAACATTTTTTTTGCTTCACAAGTTTTGTGCAAAGGCTGCAGTTTGGGCTTTGAGCGTGTTTGATACTACACACTCTCTTGGTCAGAGATGCATCTGGTTAGTAAAACTCCTTGCTGGTTTTCTTCAGATTTATTAGTGGAAGTTGTGACTGATGACAAAATAGATTCCCTGTGTGGCAGACAAGCAAAGCAGCTTGCATGCTTAAGCAAACATCCACAGTATGATGTACACAAAATTACTGGCATAAGTATTGGCATTAGTGGCATAAAAGTGTACCTCATTGCTGCACTAGCTCTGCATACATCTTGCTTTCTTGCCATTATACATACAGGTTACATGCATGAAGCTCCAACTACATAAAGAGGAGGTAGAACTACAGGGTAATTAGGTCAGTTTCTTTTTGAATGATTTGGATGATTCAGGGTCTGGCATTGATAACAATTCTGCTCTATAAAGACTACAGTGCAGCTTATTCAAACTACTCCCCATATACCCAGAACACTCAAACAAAACAGAGCAAGAACTAGATTAACAAGCCAGTGCTTGATGAAGACTTGCCCACACTATGTGTTTTCACAGCAAGAGAGGAGACTCTAGTGGAAAACACACAGCTAGCTTCTGTTCATTTTGACAGCTCGGAGTGGGAGAGCCTTCACCAAATGCAAAATTCTGTATGTATAAACTCTGCATAAAATAATGTAGCATACGCATGTACAGCTGTGAGAGACTCTGTATAGACTTACTAGAATTGTCATAGAACAGGCTACAGAGGTTTAGCTTTTATTCTCTCCTTAGTGTTAGCAGGGGTATAACTCTAGATTTGAACCAAATGAGTTTGTGACAATTGATATAGCCTGGCTGTTGTTAGGAAAACTTCATAATAACAGCATATTGTAGCACCGGTAAAATAGGTCATAATTAAGAAATTTTTTTATATTCACGTATAAACAACTTATTTGTATTCATAGTGGATTGTCTCCACAAACCTACTCTTGTCTCAGAGCCAAATAGAAATTTAATGTCATTGTTATGTTTAGGTGAACATCACTCTCTTATATTCCTCTGTGTTTGGCCTTGAATAAAAATCAGAGCAACAATAATATAAATGGTACAAAAGTAGTCATGAACAGTAGCCCATCTGTACTGGACAGAATCCTACAAATCAATTAGATGGTCATAAAAAGCTAAACAGATGTGGATGAATCAACTGTGGAAATAAAATGGATTGAACTCTTACATTTATTGTTCATGTATAACTCTTTTTAATAACCAAGATGGCTAAATTACACTAATTAACCTTTAAAAATTTAGATGATTTCTAAATAATAGCTTCAAACAATGCCTATTCTTTTCATTGTTACTTGTAAGTGTTTTGCCCATGACAAGGCAGTGTCATTAGATGATCCACAGAGGTTGTTTTAATGTGCTTTTTCTTATTATTTCTCAATCAGCAGACTTTCGACAGTGCATACTCCCACCTCTCCCCCATCAGGTAGCATTTGAGGTCAGGAGAAATCCAACCCATATGTCCTAGGAAGCAATGACAAGAAAACTCATTTCCTGGTGAACACTTGTGTTGGGTCTCACTGTTCTTGAGTGGGATAGGTTATCCCACACGACAGCCAATCCCATTCCTGGCCATAGGAGCATGTTACCTGGGCTGGAGCAAAGGTGTAGCCAAACACTTCTGGACAGGTTGACTGGATCCTCAGCAACCTGCAGGGCTGCAGGTAACTTTCATCCACTTTCTGCCATACTTTGAGATAGCAAGCAACTATGAAAGGACTATATGGGTTCATGTAACAGCACAGCTGAAATCAGAGAAGAGATTCCTACAGCTACAGAAGCCTGAAGTACTCAGCAAGACTTTAACAAGAAGGGTTAGGGGAAACGCTTTTATGGGGGAAGGAAAAAGTAATCTTTATGAAACATTTTTGCCTCTTCAAAGACACCTCTTCATGTCTTCATTCAGGAGAGGATGGTTCAGCATCTGTTACTGTAGATAATGTTTGTTCTCACTGGTGCAAATGGTTTGTAAACTCATCAATCAAAATTATATTTTTATTCAGCATTTTTAATGCTTCTTCAAATAATATATCTTTGCTATTCTAGGGTTAAATTTTCTCAGTGGTGTTGTAAGGTCTTAATTAAAATGAGAGGTAACTTATGATGTATTTAAAAAAAATACAATACAAGCCCACAACAAAACCCAAACCAAATAAAAAATCCAGCACTGATCACAATACATTGGATGAAGTGGTGAATGGTTTGAGTTTCCTAAATTACTGATATTACCTGCTGATATGAGGGCTGTTCAAAAGGGCACTTCACTTTTGGGTTTATTTATTAAAATCCTGCACTCAACTGTAAGAAATTAGCCTCCTAGAGATGCATCACTCCCTACTCGGGGGAGCTTGAAGCTAAGAAACCCATCATGCACACATTGCAGAGCTGCACAGTAACACAAACCCCAATGTTTTACTACATCTCTCATGCAAGGTACTAAACAGCAACGTGAAGCATTCCTAAGGGAGACAAATGTTTTTGGCTTAAATGTAATCCTCTTAAACACCTTATTCGAATAATTAGTGCCAAATTTAGAGTACTGCACAGTTATCTTTTTTTATCTTGTAACTGGAAGTCCCTAATAACGGAGGTGAAGTATGAAACATGGTGATTGGACTCTGGCAAAGCCAGGAAAGATCAGCTTTCAGGCAAGCATGAATAAGGAGACAGAATGTCCCATTTTATCTGTGAAATTTAACCTATTGGAACTGGGATACACGTATGTCTTGCCTTCTTGCAGTGGAAACCAAGTCAGTTTTGGTTGGCTACAGAGATTTTAAGCATTTCTGTCAAAGCATGCACCTTCAGAACATCAGGGTAGAAAAGACAGAGCTCAGGTAAGAGCCTTGGCAATCTGGAATGCTTTGTAATCCATTACCAGCAGGACATACCATGCTCATTTTCTCTGCTCTTGCCAGTTTTCCAGCAGAATAAGTTTGTGTCAGTAACATGGAGTAGCTGTACAATAGAACAATGGTAACCTATTCTGGGTAAGTTGAGCAATGCCTTCCTAGTTACCTGCAATTTAAATATATATAAATTGGACACATGTAGGAATTGATGACAGAATTCCACCTGAACCTTAATTGGTTGCAGTTACATTCAGTGCAAGGATTCCTCAACAGGGAAACCTCTTATACCAAACTACTATTGTGTAACCCAAATGCAGGTGGTTTTTACCTGCTACTAAGTCACAGCTTCACATTGTCTTAAGAGAATGGCTTTTCTTACTCTTGTGGGATTGCAGCAACAAAGCTCAGAATCCAGCTACAACATTCCTGCATGACTGATGTCAACAGGACTTCTAATACTGCCTGGGGGGCGGGGTAGGTAGTGGTCCTGGGACCTCCTCTCAAATGTTGACATGTTGAAGTTGAGATAGACTTTCAATAAACAGCACACTTGCTTGTGAACCTAAATCAATTAAGAATCTGCTCTATGTTTATTATTTTTATAGCAGTTTGTTTGCTCATGGACTGAGATACCTGCTTGCAAATTAAGGAGCTCTGGACTGACAGCCAGGCAGAATGTTTGTTGCCATACAATAGTTGTTCTAGCCATGCAGCAGACAAGCTGTAGGGCAGTAGAGGTTTTTTTCACAAAAGGACTAATGTCCTTTCAGAGGCAAACCTTCAACATTACTGGGATTATGTATGTTGGATGGTGAACTGGATCACATAAGTGACCTACAAAAATGTTTCTGTACAGCTTAATCTATTCAGTAAACTCTTCTGGAGAGAACCTGGACATCTAAAGTGCTCCTTCATCCAAACCTGGCCCTTTTCCATGTGAGAAATGTTGCTGTAGTAAGAACCAGCCACAGCAGTTCTTGTTACACAGGCTTCTGGCTCTGAGCAGCAGCTTGAGAGGAAAACATTGTATGAGGGAAGGTATCCTCAGCATTACATTATACTGCTAGCTCTAGCTGGAAGTAGAAGAAAACTACCTTTCTTGAACAAAGACACTAAGTTCTGTTTTTAAGATTTCCATGTCTCCTTCTGGAAGAGAGTTAGTGTGGACCAATCCAAGGTCAAGTCTTGGTCAAGGCATTGAGACATGCCAACAAGACAGTAAAAACTTCCTCTGTTTTTTCTTCATTTGTGGTTACCTTTCAGAATTCTGCAGCAACTGCAGCCCCACCCACCAGCAAGTATTGTAGTGTTTCAGGTGCAGAGGAAAACCAGCTTAATTGGTACTTCTGGAAAACAGAGAGTATAGGAGGTCCATCCTGCATGCTCTTTATTATCAGGGTGTGGTGGATTCTGTAGCTCAGCTCTTCCTGCAGTAATAGTCCTTACAGTGGAAGTTAGTTGTAGAAGGTAAAGCTCAAAGAGACAAAAGGCCAGCAAGCCTAAATGGTAAGATCAGTAGCGTTGAATATGTGTAAAAGTCATATACCAGAGGAAGGGAAACTTACAACAGCTTGGCAGCCCTCTGAAATCTGCAACTATTTTTAGAACACAACTCACAGCAGACAGTATCTTTCCATGAATTTTTATAGGACAGGAATGTTGGCATTAGGCATACAAGAAATTAACAACTTAAAACTAAAGAATGGCAAAGGTCTACTAATGAAGCAAGATGAACACCTTGACATTTTTCAAGTGTATTTATAGCATTTATTTGATAAAGTATATAGGGCTAATAAATTGCCATCCAGAGTACTTCTGTTGTTGTCTCCTTAGCTATTGTCTTGCTACAAAGCATATTCATAATTGCTTTCAACCCTTAACTGCTATGTTGCTGCTATCTTGAGAAAGAAGAGAAGGAGAATCCCATGGCAAGAGATCTTTCAAGTAGCAGGCAATTCACTACAGAAAACGCCACTTTGAAACTGCTAATGCAGTCTTTCTGTAACCAGTGTCCCTTGAGGAAATTAGCAGTGTTTGCAATTTATGGTAAGAATGGACTCCATATGGATCAATTTTTTTTTTCTGTATATACACACACACACACACACTTGTTTTAATGTAAACTACCAATAATGTAATATTAGACAAATCTTTCAGACCTAGGTATCTGCCACCAGTGAATCTCTTTCTAGGGTTTCACTCCAGAATTTTGTAGAGAAAACTGCACAGTGCAAATTCAGTATTTAGCCAGTATGTCCCACCAGTACTTGAATTAAGATGCACATGAGTAGAGGCTACTGTTTATAAAAGATAAAAATGGACAGGAAAAATTACCACAGGGATTTAACAGCCACTTCCCACCACTCTTCCAAGTATTACTGTGAAGTGGTGGTGCTAGGCCAAATTGTATCTACACTGTACTCTTTTGAGCTATGGCTCTTCAAACCAAGAAAAATGTTTTGTAGGCAGCAAGTAAAGCTTATGTACTTGAGGTAATCATTGCAGCTCATTATGCTGCTTCCCCAAAATACCCTCATAATATAAGCCCTTAGGATTTTCAAGAATGGCAACATTTTGTGTAACCCAAGTAGTCTCTGCAGGATACTGTACTGATACACGGCATGCAATCTGAGTAACAGTCCTACACACAGGCAGGTCACAGTCTTGAACTGCAAAAGCACCTCTTTGTATCATCCAATCTTGTACTTGAGGCACTCATAGCTTTTCTAAGTAGTCTCTTCCTGGGTGGGCACTAAGCATCTGAACAGGTAACTATCATACTTCCTTCTTTCCTGGAGCTAGGACCAGAGCTGAAGCAGCACTGTCTCCCACCTCTGGTGGTTCACCCTCAGAGAAGCATTAGGTGCAGCTGCTACAACTGTTAAGACTAGATAAGAACACAAAATCATAGAAAATGCCTACTATTTTTCAAAGTGCAAGCCAGTCAGTACTGTTCATCACATTTGTCACAGAGATGAAAACAGGGACATTGATAGCATGACTGTTGTAAGCCAAGCAGTTAACATAAAAGGCTCTCTCCATAACAGCTACTTTTCTTCTAAACAAGAATAAAGACAGAGACAGCAAATAAACTGAAGAACTAGAATAAATAGCAATTGGTTTATTTAAAACAAATAAAAGTGCACTTCAGTGTGTGGCCAAGGTCTGATCTTAAACTACATATCCAGCGTCCATGCTTCAGAAGACATGCAAGAACACATGGAAGGAAGACAAGCTGGTGCCTTCTGACATGCTTCTCAAAACTTCCCAGAGAGTGGTCCTTAGAATATATTATGTTTATTAGCAGACTATGAAATTTGAATTCCTACAGGACACAGAGGAAGATACGTGAAGAACACGTATCTCTATTTACACATATAGAATTTTCATAACCATCTTTCAAACAGAAATGCATTTTGCTGTATTTTTAACAGCTGTGGAAACAGTGACAAATACAGCAAAAAACCCCAGGTGAGCATGCATACTCCAAGGTGTATTTTTTTCCTAAGACAATTTACTTATGAGGAAGTACTGAATTTTATTTCACAAATCTATGCAAGCTACTTACACGAATCAATCATCAAGAATTACATGTGAAATGTAGCTTTTATATGTGGGTTAAGACTTTCCACATACAACCTGTGCTGCAATCCCCCTTTAAAACAGAAGGAAAATGGATTATCAGAATGCTACTCCTAAAACATTCTTCATTTTAAACTATTTCATTATTAAGACTGTTTTTAAATGAGTTCTTCTGAAAGCAAACTTTCAAGATCACCCAAAAGAAGTTTATATGCCTGCTTTGTTTTCATTGCTCAAGTCATCCCTGATGAACACTACTCAGGCCTATGCTTTAGGGATGTGTAAAGCATGATGAGGATTCTGAAGACTCTGGTTTGGGTTTTTTTTATCGAAGAAGCTGCTCAGCCTCCTTGAACTTGCTTTCTTTTGTTTTCCTCAGTAATGCCTGTCTTATGGCATTGATCTTTTCATCAAGTTCAGCCAACGAATAGTTCTGCTGAAAGAACAAAATAAAAACCACATTTACATCTTGTAACTGCTAAAGAAGTGGACTAGCACTTGATATTTGAGGTCAGTGCACATAGCACTAAGTGACAGAAATTCTTACGCAGAATTGTCTGAATCTAGGATATTTAAACTTGAAAGAAAAAGAATGAAAGCTTAGAAGAAGCGGACAGTCATAATCGTGGATGAATACATCCATGCTATTTCCATTAGATGCTTATTTAACTGGTTCACGAAAAAACAAAAAAATCCTTTGATGTGAAAACATTGGATGAGACTATCAAGATCTTACAGAACCCAGCTTTACAACTGAAGGGCTTTTTCCTATTGCCCAACATCAACCTCCTCTGTGCCCACTGAACCTGACAATTTTTTTTTAATCTGGTCATCATTCACTTTATAAAAATATTTAACCTTATGGAGGATTTTTTTCTTGTAAACAAGTCAACTTCCTCAGTTTCAGATGGCCCACATTCCATTCTAGGCATTCCCCTTCATCCGTCTCCAAGTGTGACAGTTAGTAGCAGACTGTGCTCCAGCTATGGTTTCTTATGCTGAGAAATTCTCTTTTAGGTAAATGGCTAATACATTCCCTTATGTAAAGGTGTTGTGAAAATGGCAAGTCTTACTGACTTAGGTTAATATCTGTTATAACGTCAGGTCTTTCTGCAGCACTTTTGTCCAGTCAGCCATTTCTACTTTTATTGTCTCTTCATAAACTGACAGAAATGAATAATAATAATAACAAAAACAACAAAATACATTTAAAAAATCAAACCACAAAACAAAATCAGAAAACATTACTAGGAGGTTAATCAGAAGTCACAAATTGCTTGTTACCACCAGCTTGATTAACAACAGTACAGATTTATTTTATTCTATCTTCCTTCTAATTGGTGAAAACACTAACCAATCTACCCCAGAACCAACTCTTAGAAGACACATTTCATTGTGACACAAATTCACTCTTTCTCCTTCCCGCTCTTTCTTCACCAGCAAGCTATCCAATGCTGATCCTCAGCTATTTCTGAGAAGTTGGATCTTTGTTTGGTAGGACTTCTGACTACTTTTCACTCAGAACATCCTAAACTTAAACAAAAGTTAACAGCACTTACATGGGGAGGTTGAACCTTTCTCCTCTTGCCAGAACAGCTCTAAAGACAAGACATAATCAAAACAGACTTAATGTCACACTGACAGAGGACCACAAGTAATTCTCTAACAATGTTGACAAGAGTCTTTAAAGTAAAGAAAGAACATTGACTGCCATTCCATGGATTAAAGAAATCTTTTTTATAATTAAGTGTACTTTGGAACATGAGAAATCCTACTGAAGAGCAGTCAGAAGCTGTTGAAGCTTCTCCATGCTTGGTGGAAAACTATCAACTTAACTGAAGCTTCCTTTTTTGCCCACAACAAATGCTATTTCTTTTCAAATGAAAAATCAGAACTTACAAAGGTGTTCCACATGAAATATAACCATTACACCAAGCCAGAGCTGTCTATCAGAGGTAGACAAAGGTCTGCCCTCTAACCCTTTAGATTTTTTGCCTGTACATCAAAGATTTAAGCACAAAAGTCCAAAATGTATTTAGATATGCTAAAACAAGCTGAGATAATTTCTTACTACAGATTGAAAATATTCAGGAGACAGTCCTTCCAGCTCAAGGATTTTATCTTCAAGCTTCTTAATTCTCTGATAAATGTCTCTTGGTACAGGACCACCTAAAGACATAAGTAAAAAGAAATCAGGAAAAGCTCTTGAATAAGCTTTGTAACAAAAGATTGCAAATTTTACAGTTGAATTCTTCAAGTCCAGCTGTCAACCTGCAGCTGAAACAAAATTAGTGGATGGTATAATAAAAAGGAAGGGTTTTTAATATGATTCAGAGTAAAAACTGATTGATAAGCCAGTTCATTCATCAAGGCAACAGACAACACAGGTGGTTGAAATATGTCTGACAGTGTCTCTGGAGCAACTTACCTCCATTGGTCACACCCCAAATGTTACCACTTCAAAACTGAAAGCAGCATCAGGAGGGAGCAGATGGGAGAGCAGACCACACATGAATTCTGCATGATACCCAAGACTGTTCTGAAGGAAACCTATCTCCACTGAGCATCAGAGGTTAGAGGACAGGAATGACTCACACTTGAAAAAGAACAGCCCCTTTGTCTGGCCATAGATAAGAGAAGCAGGAGTGGAGAGTGTGTGTGTGGAAGGGAGTAACAGAAGTTTGAAAAACAAACAAACAAACAAAACCACCCCAACCTCTCAAAAATCCAAACAAAAAACCCCTAAAGACACCACAAACAAAAAAGCAACAGGAAAAAAACCCCACCCAAACCTATTTGCTATTTGCAACTATACTACAGCAGCCTGCATTTGTTCCCCATGTAAGAACAGAACTGATCAAAGTATCAGCCTTAGAAAGCATCTAACTTATGCTACATACTATTCTATAAACTGTAATCACTGTTTATCACAACTAACTATTCCTATCATAATTAAAATTATAATCTGGTTCTGAACAGTAGTGATAACCAAGGCCTCAGCAAGCTTTATTTCTTCCGTTTCCACCCATTTCCATTTATTTCTAGGTCTGTTAGGTAAGACAATTCTATTTCAGAAGCTACTGAAATAAGCACTAATGCAGAGTTTTATTGCCATTCATCTATTTCCTCAGACAGACAATTTTGCAGGTAGCTTCCCTCTTTCAGTTCTGCTCTCTACTCCTCACTCAGCAGCCACTAATTTAATTGGCTAACCTCTCCTCTCACTCATTTAATAACTGCTATCTTTTAATGTAAAGGGAAAAGAGCAGCACTACCACTAGAAGCTGCTGTTCTGAAAAACAGCAGGTTAGTCAAGAGTAACTCATCAGAAACTAAAACTGGTGAACAGGTAGCTAAGGTAGGTTACTGCTCAGATGAATACTGATTTGGACAGGAGTTGAGCTGGAACTGCCCACTTTTATCCTCTTCAACTATACTGTAGTTTAGCTGACCTGTCCCTTCAGATGAAATTATGTCACCTACCATAGGCACAACCTGGAAGTAAGAGCTCCTCCTTAGCTAACCCCAATATTTATCCCTGATCATGCATAAACTCCAAAGCTACTACACATTGTAACCTTAATGTTGGCCAGCCACATGCAAATTCAATTTCCATGCACAAAAAACAACTGATTTTTGAGACATCTATGTAGCTAAGTGTCAAGCTTTAACTGCTGCCTTAACAGTATCTAGGATTCTACTCTCCTTGCCACCAGAGGACTTTGAAGCAGTATGTGTTCACAGAACAATATTCACCATATTCTTAGAGAATGGATTGACATCTTTTCAGTAGTCAGAAAACAAAAATGGTCAGAGTGTGTCTGCAGTGTGACATGTAGAACATTCACTTTACTAGGTGAATATCTCAGGTTCTGTTCTGTTTCAAAAACACTTTTCAGGAACAATAGCTTCCTCCTCGCTAGTTGCATCATTGATTTACATTCTAGAAAACTAGGGCTCAGGTGAAATAAACAACTAAATATAAATGTCAGTAGCCTTTCCACATTCTGGGAAAGAAGCTTCTCATTAGCTATATTTCAAGAACTGTCCACCTCTAGGAAAAGGTGTCTTTTGGGTTGATCCTATCCCTCAGCCCACATGCTATCCATGAAGCAGGACTGAGTCCTAACCTCATTTTTTTCCTGTTCAGTGGGTCACCCTTAAGAATTTTCTTACTGATTTGGAGTATGCTGTGTTTTGGAAACTTGACATTATACCACCCACTTTTACAATACATTTAGTACTAGTTTTTCTGTATGCATAAATGTAAACATACTGAGTGTTTGAATCTGTGCTGTGATGTGCCATATGAGCTTTGTATTTAACAATTCTGGTAAATGGGTTTCAAATAGGGAGGCGAAAATTCACATTTTGTCCATTTTTAGATAAGGAAACTGTGGTACATGTAGGTGGAATAACTTGCCTTTGGTGACCAGAAAGTTAAGGATAAAGTCAGGATTAGATAACGGTTCCTGAAGGGTGGGTTTCAATAAGGAGGGGCCAGTCTCTTTTCAGTCATGCCCTCTGATAGGGCAAGGGATGCAAACAAGAGCCAGGAAGTTCCATCTTAACATGAGAAAAAAGTTCTTTACTGTAAGGGTTACAAAGCACTGGAACAGGCTGCCCAGAGAAGCTGTGTAGCATCCATCTCTGGAGACTTTCAAGACCTGTCAGGATCCGTCTGTGTGACCTGCCCTAGATTCTGTGGTGATCCTGCTCTGGCAGGGGGGGTGGATCTACAGAGGTCCCTTTGAACCCCTAACATTCTGTGATTCTGTGTGACTCCACTAGCCATAAAGAACCTCTACCTCTAAATATCTGAGATGGTTTTAATCGCATTCTGAAGTGCCTCTCTCTTGTTTGCCAACACATCAAGTGTATATTTACTAACTCACTATCCTAATTTAGGCATAAATCTGGGTTCCATTTTGGGCATAAGAACCTAAACATTACACTGTAGTCCTTGGGTTGACCAAACCCTTCAGTGGATCTACCCACTGTTTTCACAGACACAGTTTTTATACTTTCCCAGTTTTACTGCCGTAATGATAACTGTAGCACAAACTGGCACACCAATTTCAAAATTAAAACATGATACAAACCTGTTTGTAACCGTAAGTGTGTTTCAATATTTTGCAATCTCTCCTCAACAGCTTGGTTTCCACAATCATGAATAGGCACATTGACTTTGTGACTGGACCCATGTGCTCCTTCAGATCTAGTCTGAGGACCGTATGTATTTACTACCCTAGAAACTAGGTAAAGAGAACACAAATTTAACATTTATGCACATGAAACAAAGTACATCTAACTAAAATATTAAAAATACTAAAATGTGAAAACCTGTGTTAAGAAATTGTGAAGGGTCCCCCACACATTAAGATTAAAGGCTCAAATGAAAGTATTCCCCTATTTTTGTACAAGTAACTAAACTAAACAAAAAACCTAGGACTTTACATATGCAAAGTAAAAGAATTACTCATATATTCATGTAGAATGGCAGTATCTAGAATCTGTCATCAAGTGATTAACAGCAGAAAACCCAGTATCAGCAGTTGCACATATGAGCTGTTGTGAATACAAAGAAGAGGCCAGACTGAACATTACAGGAAGCATCACAAATACATGAAGATGAGGGGAGGTACACAACTAGAAGAACCACGATGGGCCTCAGCAAGGAAGTTCTCTTCGAACTTTTGTTATTCAGGTAACAGCTTTAATGACTCTTGAGCTGCTTCTGAGTCTCTCCTGCCCCCCAGCTGATCCACATTGTCATCAGAAGACTTTGGTCTCTTCGCTGTAAATCACCATCATTTCTCAGTTCCTTCCTGATACTACTGCAGTATACTGCAATCCTAAAGGCTCTTGGCAACTCCAGACACTAAAACACACACGTTCTTACTCAGTACTTCATGTTACATTCTTGCTTCAGTTCACACTGCTTTTACCTCCAATTCTTTTCTAAGTGTTTACATTTCAGGAATGAACTGTTTTAGTTTTAGTTACTTGAAGCCCAAACTTTTCTTCTTCCTGCAATATGCTTCCAGTCAAGCTACAGACTAGCAGTTTAAAAAAGTGACCTCTGAAAGGGGTTCTTAGTGAAGGATTCTGAACTCAAACTTACAATAGCAGCCTTTCCAGTATCTGAAGGGGGCCTACAAGAAAGCTGGGGAGGGGCTTTTTACAAAGGCATGTAGCAAGAGGACAAGTAATAATGGCTTAAAACTGGAAGAGAGGAGATTTAGGTTAGACATGAGGAGGAAATTATTCACTATGAGGATGATGAGACACTGGAATGAAGTGCCCAGGGAAGCTGTGGAAGCCCCCTCCCTGGAAGTGTTCAAGGCAGGTTGGATGGGGCTTTGAGCAACGTAGTTAAGTGGGAGATGTCCCTGCCCATGCAGGGGGGTTAGATCTAGATGATCTTTAAGGTCCCTTCCAAACCAAATCATGCATTGATTCTTCAATTATGCTCTCCCTCAAAGCTCACCAGACCTTTTAATGCTTATTATACCTATCATAATGCTTCACAGTACTATTCCAAGCTTTTCAGTTTCCTGAAGGAATGAGTTCAAGTGGATATTTGAACACTATCACTCTGAAAAATGGAAGAGAGGGTTACTTTCATTCTCATTTTGGAAATTTCGTTTATTTGTACAGAGTAGCTTGTGTACACCTACAGAGCATTAGATGGACAGCAATCTTTTACACTAACTCCTGTTGGGACAATAATTTTACACTACTTACTCCTTTCCAAATGGTAGTGCAGTGGTAAGCTTGTTCTATATATTGTCCCTTCCTATAACTCTATGGCTCAGAACTTCCACTGTGTCCCAAAACTATTTTCTAATTCAATATACTTAGACAGACTAACAATAAACGGAAGGTAAGAAATTGAGATTAGATAAAATTAACTGGACTGATGACTTCTCCTTAGGAGAAAAGCTAAGAATTGTTCAGTTGCTCTATCCTGCTTTATCTTTTCCATTTTTTCCTTTCAGGCAATGAAAATAAGCTACATTCCTTTGGTCTTCAGTTCACAACTATCAGCTTAATGAACCAGTTTTGGGATTGAAAACATGGGAGAAGTAAGCAAAGAAGTATTCACTAGAGTAAAAACATCAGTATGTTAAGATTGCTTTTTTTAAGCATTCTATTAAAAAGTTTTTAAGTCAAAGATTCAACATCTGCAGTTCCACCTGGACACTTAATAAATGGGTATTAAAATTGTTGCTTACCCTTTATATGGCTTTTAAATCCAGGATAAGGTGTGAAAATTGCATCTGTTCTGGCACAGCTGTTTTCTAGATAAGCAATAAAAATATAAAAAGTGAGGTCCTAAATAATTATGTATTTTTAATTTAAAATATTCTACCCAACATTATCTTTGAGGCTTTTAAAAAATCTAAACAGTATTTCAGACAATAAAAAGATCATAAATACTTAATTCATTCTATAAACACTCACTCATTAATAGGGTCACACACTTTCATGGACTTACTGGTTTTAACTGGTCCATGCATAAATGTATGTAAGTATATATAAAGGTTTATTAGATCAGGACCAAATTCCTTCCAATTTAAATTTTATTAGGTTTTTACTTTCCATTGAGTTTCTCTGTAACTTAATTCTTTTTTACTGTTCAGAAGCCTTTTCCCTGCTTACCACTGCTATTCTGTTCTTAAGTCCTTTTTTTGAAACTGTTCTTCTATTTTTATACTGGTCTAGTTTATTCATCGGCATTCTTTTCGCTCCTACCTGCATTTATTATAATGTCTCTGATTTCTCTAATTTTCTTAGCCATAAAAACCTACAGACCATCTTAGTTTATTCTAATGTTTCTCTCTTATTCTGTGTTTGTATATACCAAAGCTTTACACATTTTGTTATGCCTGAGCATACAAAGGAATGTCTTACAACAATTTCTTCTGCATGTAATTAACAATATTAGGAAATGATATTTTTCTAGATAGAATATTCTAATTGACTTCAGCTGTCTCTTTCATTACAACTAATATTCAAGGAGTTAAACTCTTTTCCTGTAAAGCTTATGAACGATAAGCTTTGATCTCTAAAAGCCTAAATACATCACAGAGACAATGCACATCTGGGCTCACAGGTACTTAGGAAATGTCTCTGTACTACTTATGCATATAAAAGTGTCTTCACTTTTAAGATGCACTTGGTTACAGTTTCTTATCATGTTAATGGTATCCAGCCTACCAGATGGATTTAAGATTATTTCATTATAGATATAGTCAATTGTGCCAGTTGGTGCATTAAAAACACCAAAAGTGTGAGTAATGTTGAAAGGAAAGTTAATTTAGGTAGTTGCTAATTCATATTGATTGTAAAAAAACACTTAGTAATTTTACAAGCATAAAATTAACTGCAATTTGAGTATATATTTCACAAGACACCTCTGAATTGCAATTCTGTTGACTTTGGAAGGCACCTTAGCTAAAACATGGGAAGAATAGCTGCAAAATCATCTGACTTAAGAATGCAGCTCTTGAACATAGTGATAGCTATAATCGTTCTGTCTAGGAAGTATTAAACACTGTCATCCAGTGACTTAATTCCTTTTTTCTCCATCTGACAACATCTGCAGTGCACATGGAAGTTCTTAATTTTAAAACAAAGTTACTCTTAAAATAAAGTTCTGCTTTAAATATAGAATAGTGCTTTTGAAAAATAAAGAAATAAAAAAACATCTTAAATGGCTGTAAAGATTAAAGTCTGGCTAGCCAGTTACCTTGATTACAATCAATAACATTGCAAAATTCCCTGACATTATTTTCATTGATCTCAGCTTGTTTCCTCTCGATGAAGGCTGATATCCGCCTGTCAATCTGCAGGTAATAAACATGATGGCATATATCTATTTCATTCTTTAAATTCAAAATTTGGAAAGGTCTTTTATTTATTTAGGTAAGTCACTTACTTCTGCTTTTCCAGCTTTTATTTGGACCACCTCTGGATCAAAATCAATATGAGCACCCTTCAGATCTCCCAAGTCATACCTCATGTACTTCTCTTCAGTCTGACAGTTACCACCATAAAAATCCAAACTTGTCTCACAAGTTGGGCCTTCTGTTTTACCTGCAGGTTTAACACATCCTATATTTTCCTCTTTAATCAATGACTGAAGTTTTTCTAAGAGAGGCTGAACAAAAAAAACAACAGTATGTTAGGGTTACAAAAATAAAAAAGCCAAAAAATCCCCAAAACAAAAAGTAAAAAGCCAAGTACTATTAAAATTTCTAAAACAGATTGACTGAAATAATTTTAGGAATTACATAATCTGCTTCTGATAGAACACATAAACAACATTTTTTAAAAGGAAAAAAGAAAAAGCTGTAGTTTCAAATACTGTGCACACCGTGATTCTGGCCTTTTTGACCTATGCCTTTTAGAGATTTTCTGCAAAATTTCTTCAAAAATCTGCCTGCCTCTCATCTGTAACTAGCTAAATCAAAGCTTCAATCGTTGGCACCAATGCCACTTAATTAGCATGTCATTCAAATGCCCACTCAGAACAGTAAGGCTTAGTATTCTTCCTCTTTAACGTGAAAGCCAATGCTTTCACACTGTAAAGCCTCTACTTTATCACCACAGTACTACATCCTCCACTTGAAACTGCAGTTGCCCAAGTGAACAAGGGAGAACACAGACATGAAACACATAGGCGTTATCCTGAACACATGCTTTTCTTGACACGGTTGATTATCTACTTAGGTCATGAAATTAAATGAGAGAATGCACTGACATTTGTAGCAGCAAAAGTAAATGCTTGTTATTCTACTGCAATAACTCTTACACAAGATCTCATAACAAAACCTCAGTACATTTATACATCACAGCCACTATTTTATTTTTTACCAGTTTCATCTAGTCTGCATTTCACTGTTTATTTTCCCTCAATTTTTTTTTTAAAGACAATACGATTTCTAGCAGTCACATATCCTGAAACAGAATAACATTTCTACTTGCAGTGTTCTTACAGTAGGATGCAATTTCTACTTGCTTTTATCTAGCATATTTTCTCTTTTTGTTTAGCACACCAAAGATTTGGTGGATCTCCAGAAAACATAAAGGGACTTCTCTTTTACCTACAGACAAGAAAATACAGGCACTTCCTTTTTCACCCTCTCAGAATGACACACTTGAAATAATTAGTTGACTAGCTGAAGTAAAAAACTATGTTTAAACCTTCATAGTTTACAGATGAACTACCAAGGTCAAAACACTGTTCAGTTACTGGCTGACAAACTGTTCACGTCCCTGGCATGCAAGTGAATTAGACGTACTTTTGGTAGGGTTGGAAAGTTTCAAATAGTTAAAAGAAATAACAGTAATGGTGACGGGCTACTTGGCAAGATGAGACATTAATGTCAAAGAAATTACTCTTAAAAAAACCTCCAACAACAACAGCAAAAAAAACCCCCCAAAAAACAACTCTGTGCTGAAAATATATTTAATTGCAGCAAGACACTCCAGGATGTGTCATGCTGGGATAATGCCACTTCTTGAACCACTGAAAGCACTCCATGAGCCTCAAAACTCACCCAACGCATGGAATCATTATCATAGCATGACACACACCTGCCGTGTCTTATTGCTTAATTATAACCCACCATAGATGGAAATGTATCCCATCTACAGTGCAAGTCTAGAAATCAATGAGGCTGCATTTATTCAGCCTGCTCACCTACAGTGGCTGTTCCCACCACTAATCTGAAAAATCTTTAAGTCCCTATGAACCACAGTGGAATCCCAAGCATATAATACTTTTGCATCCTTTTTTGTTGGACATAGCAATATTAAGATCAAAGCGACTGGCATTTTACATTCCATTTAGTATAGCTACATTCAGCTGCTGATCACTTTTATCAGGTTGAACGTGCCCAACAAAATATTTACCTGCAAACATAAAATATGCTGCTGAAGTGCACTAAAGAGTACTGTTGGCTGAAGTGCAGGTGTGCTTTGAAGCTTGCTCCAATCGATTACAACTTTCATGATATCGTCTCCAAGGTTAAGCTTCAAGAGGGCAAAACAAACACAACAAAAATTATGTTGTTATGTAGTACTAATATTAAAAAAGTATACAAGACTTCTACAGGACAAAAATTACGCTCGATCTCATACAGACCCCATTTTTATATGAGGACATTAGAGAGGTTTGACACTAATTATAATTCAAGTAGCTGTCATTTACAAAGTAAGTTAGTATTTGTACAGTTTATTAAAAAATTAAAATTCCTTACTGCCTCCTCACACTTTTATTGTATTAATCTGATGTTTAACTGCAGCAAGTTCTCAATTCAATTAACTATCACACAAAAACATACTGTTCATGTTAATCGCTCAACTTTGTTCTTTTAACAGATGATAGAACCACTACTCAGAACAAACACACACTTAGGGTGGCAGTCTCCTTAAATTCACGTATTTAATTCTGAGATTTGTAAGGCTATTTATGCCTGTATGACCAAGGTCTTGACAGTGCACCATGCCACATTCTTGAAATTTTTACTTGCTGCTAATCCAAAGGAGGCTTTATATTAAAACTGTTTCAAAAATAAATCTTAGAAAAATCTCAAGGTTAAGCAAACTCTAGACTACATAGCATCACTACGAAATCTATTTCCAGATTACTTTATTTCCCTTTATATGCATTCAGATCAAAATAATAATCGCCATAGTCTATTCACTTTGCCAATAAATTGCAATATTTTATTCCAAAAGCAATAAACACACATAGTGAATCTGCAGTTTTATTTAAAGGGACTATATATCCTCTATAAGCTAAAAAACTTTCACTATCTAATACACAGCTGATAGTTAATAATCACTAATGAACTATATGCTATCACACTCACCTTTGCCATTTTTGTTATGCTAAAGCTCTTCTCCAGATCTTGAGGTAACAACCACTTTCATTTCCCAAAACTGAGTAGGTTGTTCCCCAACCAAGCAACCCATCAGTCATCCCCCAAATTCTTAATGCAGATAAAACTCTTATTTAAAATCAAGAAGATCTACAGGTACTCTGAGACACAGAATTCGCAAGTCATATGTATATTTGTATGCCCACATCTCTCTCTTTCTATTTATTAATGATAAGAAAGACACCTCAAGCAGGTGACAAAACTGATCTTTAACACACAGTTTAAAGATATCTGACTTCCAATGGCATTGAGTATTATGGACAAGTACACATATGTACTTGTTTCCTGAACCCACCGCACAGTGTATGATGAAACAAGACATAAACATAAGAATGCCTGCATCACTCTGAAGGCAAAGCAGTGAATACCAAGTTTTTCTACATAAGTTTTAAATCCCAACATTATCACAATTATGTATGTGAAGAACTATAAGCTTGAGCCTTCCCTCTCCAGTCAAAGAACAGCCTTGTTAAATCCAGTGTTAGATTTCAAATCACATAGCAAAGGAGATGGTCTGACCAGATACATAACATATTTAAAATAAGTTTCACATAAATGGTTATTCCTGTTTAGTACTTAACTACATAGGATATAAGAAAAATGATGGTTTAGGAAATATAAATTTTTAACACATTACAAAATCAAGAACATATTTAGAATTTTGGACGAATAAAACTGTCAGAATGAAGCCACTGTGCATATGTGGTCATCTGAAGTCAGTATTTCCTCACCAAGTTTCTACAGTAACAAATCTGCTATATGTTACATTACAGTACACTGACAGGTAAAAAAGGCACAGGTGTCAGTCATCAAAATGAAATAAAATAGGACTCCTACTGTAATTTCCTAATAAGCTTCTTTTTTCAAAATTAATCTGGTGATATGTGCCTTCTTATCATAGCGTGACACCTGTCCAGGTGGTTCAACGTACAGAACCAGCAGAGCTTCTGACTTTACAATCATTCAGAGGACAAGGATATTTTAAACTTATAGATACTGTTTTTAAATGGAAGTTAAGAATAATTCCTTCCTGCGTCCAAACATTTCTTTTCTCAATGTTTCACATTCCTCTACCTATAAGAACTGTGACAAGCAGGTTCATAAATTTTGTGCTTTGATAACTTCAGTCTCTGTATATTTACAGGTCTACAGCCTATTCTGTAGCAACTTGCAAGATGGAAAGTAATTTCAGCCCTTTGAAATTGTCTCATGAAAGACACTGACTGTCACTAGGGTTTTAAAGAACTTTTCACAATCAGTCATATTGGTTTTAAGAGTTGTTCTGCCCAAATGTCCTCCTAGTAACTGTGCTGCAAGTGACTGCTCTAGTAAAAAAATTCCTGTGTCAGAAATATTGCTGTTTAAGAGTCCAACCCGCTAGCATAAATCTAACTTAACATACTACAACAGACCACAAACTATGACAGCTAATGATCTAGCACGTGTCCACTCATCTCAATGAAAGGGAAATGAGGAATCGGCAGTTTCAGTAGAAAATGCAAGACAGATTGACAGAATGAGTAAGCTGGCAAAACACCACTGTCACATCTACCAGAACTCGAGTGCTGGCAGACAGAAGTGTAACTCAACAACTGGAAACAGCCATGACTGAGCAATTAAATGGCCCTTCTCAGCTAAGATGGAGCAACCAAACCCCTACTCATACTTCTGTACTACACATACTGTGCAGCGCACAGTACTGAAGGGTTTGTTGTCATGGAAAGAATACACTTCAAATGCCAATGAAGACAATTTGGCTCTGTACCATAACGACTGTAACGCCACTGAGGAGATGCAGCAACTCTAAACTGGACTCTTGCAATTGTCTGTGCACACCCAAATATTGTTAAACATCACTAAGCTCTCACCAGTGACAGGCCAGATGTACAGGGAACACTGAAGAATAAGTAAGCTACCGAAGAAGAGAGAGAAACTAGAGTGTTTAACGTAGTTTTGAAAACAATTAAACTTGCGATGAGTACCCTAATTAAGAGCTTAGGAAACTTTTCCTGTATTCTTCTTTGCATTTTTCATAAATATAAGAGTTCAACATTTCACTCATGTTAACATTTAAGAACAACAGCATGGACAAGAGAATTGCATTTGGATAAAATGACAGTCACTAGTCCTTGATTTATTATATTTAGAGTTTTCAACAGAAAGAATTACAGGATATTTTGTCTTCAATACTTAGTTTTTCTCAGCAGTGTACAATCATCAAGTTATTTCATGCTGCACTCCTGTTCAAAAGCTAGAGTAGTTTTTAATTCCGTTAGAGATAGGAAAATTGCACCTCTTACTTGTCAGTGGCTGAACCTTCAAGCCCTTAATTCTGGATAACTTTTGTTTGAAAAAGGAAACAATTACTAGCAGGCTTTGAGGTCAGAAGGAAATATAATACATAATTCTATTCAGGTGAGAGGTGAAATGCTCTAAAAGATAATTTCAGATCAGCTGCTAAACTGGACAGCTACTAAAATGGAGAGTCCCTTTCAGGGTATTTATGTAAAATAAACATATACTAAAGTCATATTATCTCCTGCAGATATCACTCATCACCTGGCCCCAAACCCTCAAACTGCTGTCTAATTTCAGAGGCAACAGTGTTTCTTCTACTGCCTTTAGAGAACTACATATATGCTTCCACAGTGGAATAGGAATTAATCTGTAAATTATCTATGAAAATAATTAAGTTGTTACTAAAAACTTCTCCTGATAAGGACCTCCCACCACTACTGTAAAAAAACATCTGTTAAATAATTCGTAGTCATTACTAAACCTAAAGTAGGTGTTTCAACTTAAGCACCGCAGTTCAAAGCTGCTTTAAAAATTCTGGCCCACTGAGATGCACCGTGTGTTTCATAGTGTGTTATCACCAAAGCAAGGCTAACTCCAAGCTCCCGATCGTTCATTTTGATTTGACCAACAGGAAGCCTTCAGGAGCGTTTCCATTCAAAATCATTAATTGCTAAAATCCAGCAATTAGGAAGACTGCAGCTTCTCATGGGAGAAATCGCCCACCAGACCACACAGTGACAGGAGAGGCAGGGGCACGGCCAGGGCTCCCAGGAGGAGCAGGCCGCGCCCCGCGGGGCTGCCCGCGCC
>NW_009952694.1:2981685-3015106 GCF_000747805.2 Chaetura pelagica
TGGGTGTCCTGCCCGGCTCTCGCTGTGCTGTGCAGGCCACTCTGCAGTGCCCAGCGCTCCAGTGGGACGAGCAGCCCCGGTTCCCAAGCCTGAGGAAACAGCTTTTGCTCCTTTCTCAGACGTTTCTGACACCCTGACGCTTTTCTCAGCTGAGGCCCGCGGCAGCTGTCAGATAAAAGGCCACCTGAGCGGTGGCAGGGGCGCTGCGCTGGCCCAGGGGTGTTGGGGACGCCCCTGAGCGCTGCCTCTGCACCTTCCGTACCACCGGACACTGGGCCCTGGGCTGCAGCAGCTCCTGCGGGGCGTTCTCTCTCTGCCAGGTCACCTGGTGTCCTCAGCCTTTTCTTTGCCTCCTGGCTCCTTCCTGTCCTTCAGCTGCCTCCAGGGAGCAGTCAGCAAGATCATATGGAGGTGCTTATTCGTGGAGGAAAAGAAAATAAGTATTGGTATTTAAGTATATCAGATTACTGGACTTGTTTCAGCTGTACTTTCCTGGTTATAACTTCATTTTTTTTACGTTAATATGTGCTGCTCTTCAAAGTCTTTACTGTTCTGGTTACAGCAATGCTGGTTTTTCATCAAAGGACAAAAAGCATGTTTATCATAGTACTTCATTATGGGGCTTGCAAGACTGTATTTCCTTTGAGACAGTCTGATTTTTTTTCCTATGACAGTAGGAATGCTGACAAAGGTTTTCTACCTGATCTTTCCTTTGGTACTCCAGTTTTGATCCTTTAACCTTCATACTGCTTCCTGTTTCCCTGCACCCCCAGTATTTTTTATTCCATTGGGAAGTGCTGAGTGCTGTTGTATATGCAAACAATAAAGCATTCTTAAATAAAAAAATGTTAGAAAGGCAGATTAATTTATTTGATATTTTGGGGAACATTTTAAAGGCATTCCTTTCTAAAGTATCCAGACAAAACTTGCCAAGTTAGTGAAAATAAATCCCACTAAACTGAAGATTCTGTATCTTCATTCAGCACCCAGTTTATCTATTTCAGAAGGCTCAGGCAGAGAGAGTTCTGCTCAGTTCTGGAGGAAAATTAGTTCCAAAAAGGACAAGTGCTAATGATAAGAAATACATTTCACGAAGATCTGCATTTTACAAGAATATCTAAGGTGAGCTAGATGGCACTTGGCTGCATTCAGAAGGTGAGAACCAGTCTTTGGATTGAGAAATGCTTACTGCAAAATGTATTCATGGTTGGGAAGCTCTGAAATAGAGCGAAATTTACTTAATTCTTGCGAAGATACTGGTTTTGTCAAATGACATAATCTTGAACACATACACAGACCATGGCAGGCAGTTACAAATGGTACAAAAAAATGTGACATTTTATTTTTTATTTCTGCCCAACAGTGCTAATTCCAGCTTGTGGTCAAAGACTTGCTGCTTCAGCCTTTCCTGCCCCTTTTGCAGTTTTATCTCTGGACAAGCAGCTAAAGTCAACTCTGCAAAACATAATAATCTAATTTGCATCAAACCATGAAGCTTTCAAGAATAAAGGAAACTACAATCTCCCTTCCCCACCAGCACTACAAACGAAGCATTTTGCTGTCTGAAACAGAGTATGAAGCAGAGAAATAACAACCTGGCATTGGTTGTGGCTACTCAGTGTCAGAGAAGGCAATTTGCCCTGGCTGAAGCTCTGATGACCTGCTTAGATATATCAAGACTATAGTTGAGAGACCTGAGATCTTTCCTTTGGTCTAGGACATGTTATCTTTACCTCCAGCAAGAGGTTGTTTTGTGATACAAAATTTTTCAAGTTAAAGAGATAAGCACATAAATGTCAGAAAGATACAGGAGGTTATGCTGTCATATACATGGAAATATAAGGGACATAGAATGAACATGGAGGGTATCAAGAGAGGGTGAATGTGGTGTACTGTTATTTATCCAGTGACCATTACAAGAAAGTAGACAGAAGACAATGAAGCAGTCTGTAGAGTTACTGATGTCCACCTATTATTTACTAAGAAGAGACTGGATCTTGCCCTTCTTCCTGATGATTGCAAACGTCTTCTTTTAGAGAAACAGTAATGATTCCTTTTGATGAAGAGGGCACAGTTTTCTTCCTACTTTTAAGAAGGTCTTGATGTGTGTTGTAGCTGTTTTCTGAATATATTTGGTATAATCTGAAACTTCACAGATTAAATTGGGTAATGCGTTATGCAAGCCTGAACAGACCAGAAGTAATCCAAGTTATTTAAGAGACTGGAAACATGAGAGCATATGAGAAAATCAGAATAGGGGAAAAACATGCAAATACAGCTAAGACAAATCATGTTAAGCATTCATATGTAATGGAAGAGAGACACCAGAGCAGAATCGTTCCAAAAGTTGGTTATGTGCTCACTGTACAAAGTACAACTGAAACACTTGTGATTGTGGCAGTACAGCTGGCCACAGTAACTCCAGGCCTCCCATAAAGATACAAGAAATTACCTGGCATGCTCAATAACGCTGGTGAAAAAATACAATATTGGAAGCACTCATTGCTGGAAAGATACTGGTAATTTGGAGGGAATTTGTAGAAAACTGGTGAGTAGTGGCTTGCCAGAGATGGAGAAACTGTCAGGGATCAGAAAGTTCAAATATGTGTAACTTGGCGGTAATGACCATTATCAGATATTTTTATGATGTGACTATGGAGGGAGGGAATAATCTGGATCTGCTTTCAACATTCCGGGATAGAGTTATCATTGTAAGATATTCCTTTTATTTTTTTCCTATCTATTTTTATCCCTGAAATAGATCCCTGAGTTGTAAAAAAGCCTCTCCCACCAAAACCACCTTGAAAAAAATGAATGCAAAACCAGTAAGTTCTTCAATAGGAGCAGCCATCTTTAAGTCAGTTATGACTGCTGACCTAAAGGGCATATTATGTGAGTGTGAGGAAAGGTCTGGTCCTTCACAGACAGCAAATATAGTTGTTTGGGTGAATATGATTTTGAAAGGAAAAGGATTATCTTTTGGTTTTGGACTATTGTTCCTTTTTATTTGGTTTGTAAAATGATAAAGATGTGCACTTCTTTCCAACTCTGTGTGCTTTTAAACACTTTAAAATCTCTGTAATCTTCAATAAATTGATATAACTTGTGTTTGCTGGTCACAACTGTCATTATTACTAGCTCTATTTCTTCTGCTTAACATTACATTAACATAATTTCTGAACTCACACTTTTAACTAACACCCAAAGCAAGGTCAGTGCTCTGCAATATGTACCAGTGGCTGAGGTTTGTTTGAGAGAAGTGCTGAGCTAAGGAGCCTGTGTAACGTGTAAGCAGATTTTTCTCCTGAATGGAAAAGCTCATGCTGTGTACTTCTGCTTGTGTCAGCTGTAACACATGGAAAGGCAAAAGAAACAACACTTCAGAAAAAAATTTAAACTGAAATAATTTGGAGCTTCAAAGATGAAAACAATACCCTGCATTCTGCCCAGTGCTCCAGGCAGGTGGTGCAGCTGGGCACTGACTGCTGTAAAGGTAGTTTTTCTTAATATGCAGATTATCAGTGCTGCTCTAAATTATCTTAGGTTTTTAAATTATCTAAATTATCTTAGGTTAGACATTAGGAAGAACTTCTTCACCATGAGGGCAGTAAGGCACTGGAATAGGTTGCCCAGGGAGGTATTGGATGTCCCTTCCCAGGGGTGTTCAAGGCCAGGTTGGGTAAGGCTTCATGCAGCCTGGTCTAGTGTGGGGTGTCCCTGCTCATAGCAAGCAGAGATGTTGGATCCCGATGATCTTTGAGGTCCCTTCCAACTTTAACCACTCTATGATTCTATAAATAAAAATTGATAGTATCTGACTCGTTGGATTAAAATAGAATAGGACACAACAAAGTCCTCTCCAGAATAAAAAAAATAAATATTTATTTTCCCAAGCATTAATGTCAGAAGAGCATTTCGCTTCTGTTGCTACCTAGGTACCTAGGAAAAGTCATTGCTCCAATGTTGTAAGTCCTGATTCAACAAGATGCTTAAGCTGATGCCCAATTTTAAGCACTAGCTCAGCTGAAAAAATTCAGCCTGTTCCCTTAAAATGCAGCCATATGCTTAATAACTTCATCAAATAAAGGCTCTGAATTGCAAATCCAGTCCTCCAATAGGGGCTGCATTCCTTCAAAGCAAATGTCCTCACTGACCTTTTGGTGTTTCTCTCACTCTATCGAAATTTAAAAGGCCTGGTTCAGACAGGATTGCAATGGGATTTGTAGGAAACGTTCTATGGGAAGTACTGCTGGCAATGTATTTGCATTTAAAGAAGAGAAAAAAACCTTTAAACATGTTCATGACATGGAGTTATTTTATCATTCCTTACAAAATGCAAAATCTTCCTGAGGCTGTTGCCCACTTTCTGTTTAGTGTCCTTAACCTGACATGCATATAGACCTGTGGCCCTTCCTGTCTGATTTTTTTTTGTTGTTCTGGGGATTTTCTAATACTGCTCTATGCTTTACCTTACTTTGGTCATTATTTTTACGTCCTTTTTTTTAGTAATTTTACATCGTATTAAAGTTTGCTCTACCTTCCTGCCCTGTCTTTCTTGCTGCTGTCTGCAAATAAGATTAGCATCCTTTGCACGAAATTCTTCAGTTATATAATTTGGGATCCAGAACTGACCTGTGCAAGGCCCAGCTCAACAGCTCTTCTGAGAAGTCAGTGAATTATTATTATAACTATCTTGTGTTCATAAATTTTACACAATTTTAGCCTTCTGTAGTTACTTTGCAAGGTTTGATTATAAGCCTCCTTTCTATAATTTCCTTTTGAGACTGTCACACAGAAAGGTAGAAGATCTCTTGCAGAGTAGGTATCTCTGCTCTCAATGTTTCCCTTGTTTGTAGACTGCTAGTCAAATGACACAAGCATTGTGAAATTAAGCACTCATACCTGAAGATAGTCTAAAAATTAATAATTTTCCACTGCATTAATATGTACCTGCTGCACATAATATATATTTAACTCAGATTTAATGGGATACTTGAAAATCTATATTTAACAGAGAAACAGGAATATAGCACATTTACTTGAGAGAAACTTAACTTTTGGGATTCCTTGATTGCTGAGTGCTTGCTTTTAAAAGCTGTAGTTTGCATCTTTATTGGTATAATTTGACTATTATTTAAAAAGAAATAATAGTGGTGGATGCTTAGGAATATTTAAAATAGGGTACTTCACCTGTGCTATGTACAAGCTTTTCACACAGCTTAGCTGGGACCCAAGTAATTTTCTAAACATACAGTCTTCCTAGCCTTTTATCTGGAACTGTTAAGTTGTTCCAATTTAGATTTTCTTCCTGCTTTAGCAGTTTAGCTTATAAATCTGTATACCCCAGCACCTGGACAGTTAGCATATAATTGACCACATCTGTCATTATTGGTCCGACCAGTTATTCAGTATCCTAGGAGGCTCCTCCATTGACTTCAGGAACCAGATCCAGATCTGCTTTAGATATGAGACTCATGGACTGACAGTTGAAATTAGGGACCTATATCATGTAGTTCAGCCCCTCAAAATAACCTTAAGGGGTTAATGTATCCATATTCCAATGTAAGATAGGCACATAAATCCTTTAACATCCTCTGGATGTATCACTGTGTTCATACCAGCTGCAGTATTCTTCAACTTCTACATCTGTATGAGTAAATACATAATGCCCTTTTTGGATATAAAGTAACTATAAAGTTATTTGAAAGATCCTTATTGTATTATGGTAAACGAACAAAACAAAAGATCACACTCATCTTTACACTGTTGGTATTTTTCTAATGCAGGAGAGGTGTTTGTTAATAGGGAATATGGAGTCTTTGACATTTTGGGTCCTGATCCTTCACTGAAGCTAGTCATGCACCTGCTTACTTTGTGCACAAATCATTCTAATGAATTCTAAAGGACTATTCATGTGCATAAAGCTAAGCCTGTGTGTAAAAGCCTTTGCAAGACTGGGCCTAGGTTGTAAGTTTGATAATGACCTGAGGCTGATTCAACAGAGAACAAGCAGTCCTTTTTAAATGTTGAGAAGTGTAACTCCAGCTCAGCTGCACAGGTATAGGCAGCACTAGGAAACCATGGAACTATCAAAACTGACCAAGAAAAAATTATTATGGGTGTCATAGGTTGTTGTGGTGGGTTTTTTTCATTACATTTTATAATATTCCATTTTAACTTAATCTTTTTAATTCTTGGCTTCAGCTCTAATTTCGTTATGGCTATGAATTCCATTTGAATAACTCCATTGCAGGAGTTCAGAAACTTCCCTGTTTTAAAATTATATATATATATATATATGTACACACACAGATATACACAGCCTGTATGAAAGAGTAGATTTGGTTAGACAATTACAATTTTGAGAAATCATAACTGTGCTCTTTGGGACATTTTTGCCTCAGGGGAATACAAGACATCAGCACTGTTGCATAAAGAAGTACACAGAAGACCTTTCTGTACTTGTTCATACTCTGGCTTCTGCTGCAAGTGCTTTGTGCTGCACTGCAGCAGTTTATGTTCTCAGAGACAGCGAGACCTGCAGGAGCCTCTCAACAACATCAGGGCAATTCCAGTAGTTGTGATACGTCTCCTGAAGCCTTTTTCTTGATATTGTTTCCATGAGTGTCTTTCATCAGGAACATCCATGATAAATGGAATTTGATAAAGTGGTTTATCATTAAACACACAAGCAGTGCTATTAAAATCACCATGAAAAATCA
Organism: Chaetura pelagica; assembly: GCF_000747805.2. NCBI lineage: Eukaryota > Metazoa > Chordata > Aves > Apodiformes > Apodidae > Chaetura > Chaetura pelagica. Next base: position 2,988,408 of record NW_009952694.1, read on the forward strand.
GTGAGACATTACTTAAATGTAAACTGAGTTCCTGCTTGGTAGCATGGATTTTGGCATTTAATATGTTGACTGTATGAAATAGGCTTGTTTATGCATCATCAGAAAAGACTTATGTTTTCTTTTGCACATAACTAACTGTTGCCCTATCATGATCACTGCTAAAATGATCACTTTGCCTAGTGCCCTTCAGATAAGTAACCTTGACTATGAGATGTCACTAGTTTGTTATGTTCACAAAGATAAGGTTGATAAAAGAGTCTTTGTCCTGCAGCTTAATCAACTTTCCTTCATCCTAGGCTGGTCTGTCAGAAAATTTCAGTTTCCTTAGTTAAAGGCCAAAAAAAAATAATCTCAGCTGGGGAAAGAAGTGAGCAGATTAGGCATGGAAAAAAATGTACGAAAGATGCAGTGGGTGACAGTGGTAGTCCTGAGACCACCACTGCTGGCTTTGTTCTGGTTGTTGGCCTTGTGGACATGACAGATCTTTTTCTCAGTTTGATGCAAGAAAAAGAATGAAGAAGGTACCTCTTATAAGGCACGGTGCTCCTTTGCCACTCTTGAATTATTCTTACTATTTAACGAAGATTAAAGTTATGGAGTTGGAGGGTATTTTGCTATTTTGTAATTTAGCAGTGCAGCCTGAAGTTTCCTTTATGTTCTTTCTGTTTTTATGCAGGCAGCCTAGAAGATGGACATGTGACAGCCCACAATAGACTGCTCCTTTCCCAGGTATCTCCTGCTTGTTTCCTTTATCTGTGAATAGGAAATGGCTTAAAGGCACCTGTGTTATGAAGGTCCCAGGGGCAGCTGCCTGACTAGTGAATGCCTGATTATGTCTTAACATGCTTTGTCAGATATTGGCAGAATCTGTTCTCTTCTTTTGCCTTTTCAGCAAGGGTACCATTGACAGACTGGCTACCCATTTATAGAAATGTTGTCCATCAAACTGTGAGGAAGGACAATGGTGTTTTTCTGTGGCCAGTGACTGTGGGAAACTTTTCTTTGGCTATTCAGGCAATTTTTGTAGCTTGCTCTGAAGAGGAGAGACTGATGAGTGCAAAAAGTACAATTAAGCAAAGCCAGACTTCAATTGAAGGCTGTAGTGTAGTCTGCTGTTCTCATTTTTTTATTTGGAAAAAAATCTATGGGTTTTCACATTGCTGTGTGGCATTCAGCGGGGGGCTATTACAATCCTAAATTTTTTTTCTAGACCACCTAATTCTAAGTAAAAATTAAATGTAATGAGAGCCACTTGGAGTTCTGAATATTTTAAAGCATAATTCCCACAGAAGGGATTCGACCTAAACTGCAGAGAGCATCAGTTGGCTAATTATAGCTGCATTTTATATTACAGCAGGTGTCAGATGCAGTCATCTCAATAAAGTCCACATAATACTCTGGAAAATAACAAAAGCTTTTCTTTGAATGTGGATACTAATTTCTGCTAGGTGTCATATGAGCTCTGATACTTCTTATTGGCATTAACAAGAGCACTGCAGCACTCAAACATGCTTTTTGCTTAGGATGAATTGATACTGTAAAGCACTTACTAGTCAGCCTTGGCAGATGTCAGTAGTTAATACTAGTGTCGCAGAGGTTGGTATATAATGCAAAGAGTCTTATGTAAATACTTTTAGATGATGGGCTGATTTTGAAAATGAGTGTGAGCTGTGCACCAACTTACTTAATGAAAGCTAAATAGACAACAGCAGGATAACGGCATTTCCTCCAGCTTCTGTCTGATTTTAAGTCCTCTGCAAGTAAAGGGCAGATGGGAAGGCAGTAAACTAGGTGAACAAAAACGTTAAACTTAATAAGCACTTTATGCTTTCATACCCTTTTCCTAGTTCAATGGAAGGAGCAAGTTTGAGTGACTGAAGTCATGGATAAGAAAGGTCTTTCCTAAGCCTTGAAACTGAGATTCCATAAAGACTGTATCTTCAGAACAGCCTGCATGTCATGAAACTACAATCTATAGGCATTTAATGATCACCTGAGTTTTTAATTATAAGATGAGATTCTATGATTCCAAGAGAAATGTTTTAAAATATTCATGAATCAGTAAAATAAATACTGAAGTGGGTAGCTTGTGCAGAAGCCCTTGAATACAAGGAATTATGATGACAGTGAAGTGGAACTGAAGGCACAATGTGCAGGGTAAAAGCACAGGCAGCAAAGCCTGCCCAGCTGATTGTGCTTGGCCTAACATGCAACAAAGACACTTACCAAGCTTGCCAGGTACCCCAAGAAGCAGTAAGATAGGTAGAAGCCTCAGCACAGAGCAGCAGGGTCCGCTCATGAGAGACTTGCTGCTTCTCCTGAAGGCAATAGCATGTGCTTGATCCAAGAATGGACAAGGGGAAGGGCTTCAACAAGGAATGATGGAAAAATGTTACGCTAATCATGCAGAAGGAACAAGCTTCTACATGAACAAGTAGAACCAAGGAAATCTACAAATGCTTTTGTTAAAGCAACAAACCACAGCATGATCTAGTATCTAGTGTTGTATACCTCTCCCCCACATCGTCTCTCCTCCAAAAACGTATTCCCAAAGACTAGACCGCCTTCATCTCTGGCACAGAAGGCCATGGAGAAGTGCAAAAGTTATAGAAATTATAAATGCAACTTAATATAATAACCAGTTTATTTTTAAAATGTGGTAAACAGTCAACTGAACAGAACTGAACCACAAGTTCCAGCATGTTGCCTTAGCAACTCCATAAGAAAAAACAATCACAGAGTATGAGATATAATTTAGTATTTTGTAATACTTCAAGATAGTTTAAATCTTACTGCATAACATACTGAATATCCTACCATGTAACATGAGCCTGCTTTTGGCCTGAAGACCAGATGCAATAAGTAATTTATTAAAAATAAATTAGAGAAATATTTACATATTATGAATCCACATCTTTCCACGCTAACATACACAAATTGTTTCCAAAGGTTTCAAAATACAGTAAGAAACTGAACATGTGTAATCCACATAGCCTCTAAACATGGCCAAAACCAGATACAGAAGGTACAGAAAAGAAAATGAAGGGAACAAAATAATTTCTTGTCTAATCTCTGACTGGCATCTGGGGAGCAGAGGACTGTCTATGAGAGCTGCTTTATTTCTCACACATGAGGTTAACTCCAAAAAAAAATTCATTAAATGCCTGAGAACAGAAGCCAAGTTAGACAAGCTGAAGGCATGATTGCCATGGTACAAATTAGTTTAGTAATTTACTCCTTTTATTCCACATAGCCCCTTTCTGAAGCCTATAATATTGAAAATAGCCCAGTTTAACTTGGAAAGATCTGAGGAGTTAATACAGAATCACAGAACTGTCAGAGTTGGAAGGGACCTCTAGAGATCATCTGGTCCAACACCCCCTCTAAAGCAGGATCCCCTAGGGCACATTACTCAGGACTGGACCCAGGCAGATCTTGAATATCTCCAGAGAAGGGGACTCCACAACCTCTCTGGGCAGCCTGTTCCAGTGCTCTGTCACCCTCACAGTAAAGAAGCTTTTCCTCATATTTAAATGGAACTTCCTGTGTTCCAGCTTGTGCTTGTTGCCCCTCATCCTGTGACTGGGAGCTACTGCAAAGAGTCTGGCTCCATCCTCCCCGCACCTACCCTTTAAATACTTGTAGGCATTACTAAGGTCTCCCCTCAGCCTTTTCTTCTCCAGGCTAAAGAGTCCCAGCTCTCTCAGCCTTTCTTCTTAAGACAGATGCTCCAATACCCCAGTCATCTTTGTCACCCTCCGCTGGACTCTCTCTGGCTTAGGCACTCCCTGCAGCTGGAGGCCTGGACAGCAGTATGTCTGGGTGGGACCTCCATCTGGGACCTCCTCCTGAGTTCTCTGAAGGGTTGGAAGGTAAGCAAGAGGTAAAGTTAACTTCAGGAAATATCAATCCTCTTGTTATCTCCATTTTAGCTCAAACGGCATGAGAAGACCACCATGTTAATACATTGCATTTGCATTGTTTCTTTCCTCTGTCTCAAATTTCCAGTGTTGGGATGTGCTTCTGTGTGTGTGGTACAGAGATGGGTATTAAAGAATAAAGCCTCCTCCTGCCAGTAGATATCCTCATTTTTTTCATTCCAGGGGGAGGAGGTAAGGGGTAGTTATCAGCAAGTAGAGATGCTGTTGTAAGAAGTGACTACCAATAGTGTCACTCAGATTACAAAAACCTAATGGCTTCTCCTTGTGATGTCTCTGGAGGATTCTTAGGAAGCAGGCATCTGACAGATGGTTCCTATGGTAATGACTGTTACTGCCCTATATATAACATGAGTTTTATGTGTGTGTAATTCTCCTCGATTATTCTAAAAAACTGAATAAGTCTAGGATAATTTTGTATGGCACCTACTGTGAAAATTGCTTTGGTGGCAAGCAAAATCAGCTGCTCTGTGACCTACCCTTCTTTATATTAGAGGTTTTATGAAACTTACTGTGCTCTCCTTTCTCCACAGTTACTGCTACCTCTTCTCCTCCATTTTTACTCTAAGATCATAGGGATGTGATTGCATGATACAGGCAGCACAGATGGCAGCTGAAGGTCTGTATCTGCCAGGTGTCTGCATAACAGCTGAGTCAGTGTGTGCAGCTGAGCACAGCTCACTTTCTGACATAGATGTTCAGCACCATTTCTTTGAATCAGGGCTTTGCATAACCTTTGGAAGTACCTCTGGTAAATTTTTAGATTATGCTCAAGTACATGGTACTTTGGCAGGCAGGAGTCAGAGGAAGTCTTGCTCTGAATTCATTGTAAATGGCTTAGAAGAGAGAAATACTTCCTGCATTTGCTACTGTGGATGCAAAGGATGGACGTAATAATGTAAACACTGGGAAGGTGTAGGCCCTATACAAATACATCGTCTATAAATACAAACTAAATAAATAATAACCTGTACTCAAAGAAAGTTTGTGGGAGAAATGCACAGGTTTGCTGACATATTCCAGTAGAGAGAGGAAGATGAATCTTCAAAGCCAAGGAGGAAATCATGTAGTCCTGTGATAGCTAAAAGAAGAACTGGTTCTTGTCATTTGGGAGGACAGGATTATGTCATTTTGAGCTCTGTGGAATTGCCTTCTTTTGATAGGGCTCAGATACATCCAACAGCTTCTTTCTGATAGTTCAGGTTCACAAGTCAGGTGTCATGGGGAGAGAAGTAGTGTGATGCAATATATGCATCGTCCTGTGATGGTCCACAGTTAGATACCCTTTTCTGTAGATGCTGCAGATATATGCCAGTGGACAGTGCAGATATAAGCTCTTCCAGCCTAATGCTCCTCATCCCCTTCTGGTTACAGATGCAAGAGATGGGAAACTGGGCACCTTGACTGAAGGAGGGAAAGAAATCTGAAGAAGAAAGAAACCAAGTGATGCCTTATGTAAGAAGCAGTTAGGGAAAAGAAGAGGCATTTTACACCTTATAGGTCCAAGACCTTAAAATACTTGAGGGAATAAAAGGAGGTAGGAAATGCAAGAGAGAATTCTGGGCAGTGACTGACAGTTTAAGGGACCAGAAATGCAGTCAAAACCTTATGTCTGAGAAGGCTTTGTGCTTCTTCACTAATTTTATAGGCAACATTATTTAAATGTCTGCATGAAACATTAGAGCTGGTTACAATGCTGTAGATCCAAACAAACTGGGGAGATTGTGGGAGGATTGTTGTTCCCTCAAGTAGCTTCACAAGAGGAACTTATAGAAGGGAATGGGTGGTGGGGAGTGGGAGAAAAAAAACACATGGGAAAGAACTGAACATTCCTGGAGAGTTCTACCAACTCATAGCTCTCAGGATGATAGTTTATGTATAAAAGAGTGACAAAATTCCAAGGGTGCCAGCAGAGCTGTATGCTATTTGTAATGATTTTGTAGTGAGATACAGGGATCAGTTCATCTGTTACCAGCACTGTAAAGAATTGAGCAACTGTAAACTAAGCATTCAAAAATATATCTTCTTGCTCTGTATAATAGTTTTAAATAATACTGACAGAAGCCCGTACATGTGAAGAAGACTGCCTGTCACCTAAGGCACAAATTTATCTCTTGATCACAAAGAAATAAGATTTAAAGCAAAGCCTAAATGTGGACAATTTCATTCCTACGTCCAAGACCATGAGTATGAAACAATGGTGCTTGCTGCTCCATGTGAAAGATGTATCTGGGAGCTCACTTCTTGTTAAAGAAGAAAATAAAAAGACTTCATAAAAATGAAGAGTAAAATAAACACTTGATAATATATGTCTGTGGACATAGTTTCATTTTACTTCAGTAAATATCTTCATCCAACCTTTCATTGAACTACACTATCTTTAAATATATTTCAAGGAAAGTAAAGAGTTTGAAGTATTAAAAACATATACAAAGATTTTGCAGGTAATATGTATGTGAAGGTTCAAGCAATCATCCAAGGTCAGAGTGCTTGAAGAAGTGAGGGATTGTTAAATTACTATGATCTTAAAAATAATTACTGAAATACTTTGGAGAATGCATTCGCTGTAACAAATATAGAACATATTTTCTAATTTCTATTATGGTTATCAAGGTCATTCAGTGACAGAATGCAAAATATTTCCTTTTTCTCATTCAGATGCTGTCAGGTGCATAAATTCTATAGCTAATGTAGAAAGGCATTAAAAAAATTCATTAATGAAGAAATAACATCTTTGCCCAATATCACACAATAATTTTTATCTTGTGAACAGAATTTAACAATATGCAGGCTTGGGCTGGCTTTATTCTACTAATACATGCCATTTCCAAAAGTGTGTTTCCTATCTGTTAAACACAGTGCACAAACAAGTACTCTAGCATTCCTTGAAAATGAATTTCAAATCCACATTTATTGTAAATGCTTCAGGGCAGGAACCATCTTTTGTTATTAAACAATGCAAATGGGATCTTGGCCCATAATTGAGGCTCCTAAGCACTGCAAATTCTTTCACCAGTGTCTCACATTCTCTTTCTCTCTTTGTCCCTCTGCAGATTATGCCACTGTTTACAAAGGTTGGGATCCCTTGCATCCTCATCAGTTTTTGCATTTGCCCAAGAATCAAATTCAGTTTAGCCTAGCATTCTTCTCAAAGATAAAAGGGTGACAGATCCTGGCACATTTGTGTTTTGAAAAGTAGAAAAGCTGATTTAATGCATAAACCCTATCCTAAAGCTGTCTCCAAGGTGAAATTGTACCAGTCTTGGTATAAGAAGTGGAAGAAGCCGGATATTTGAACTACATACAGTGATGTGTTTGAGCACTCTTATAACATAACCAGAAAAATCTGTAATAGCCTTATGTCCAATTTTTAACTGCTGAAACTTTGTTTTAAATCTTATTTCTTTGTGATCAAAAGATACCTAAGACACCTCGCTTGTGTCTTAGGTGACAGGCAGTCTTATTCACATGTATGGGCTTCTATCAGTATTACTTGAAATTATAATACCAGGCAAGAAGATATGTTTTTGAATGCTTATTTTACAGTTACATTAACTGGGCAGACATATATACATGACTCATGCATTAACCACTGAATTACTAAACTTCAATGGTTGATTTATACATGAGATGACAGTATGTTCTATCATAAATAAATGAGTGAATTTATGAAAGTGTTGCTAATTCTTCGTGATTTTATTCAGTGATAGCGATGTAGTAAAACTAGAAAGAAACATGGAATTATTAAAGGCATACAAAGGGCCAGAATGGGTGATACTGCCAAATTAGAAGTCTCTTTCTAGGGTTTGATACTTCAGTCTATAGTTAAAATGAGCTTTGCCACTGAAAGAGCATTGTGACCATAATGCTTGTTCCCCCAAACACGAGTGGTGTAGCAACAACCATTCAGTCACAGGTTCTTAGGTTGGTCGTATAGTATAAAGCCAGTAGAAACCATTGCAATTCTTTAGCTGGACCTCCCACATAACATAGATCTAAGAATTCCGTGGATTTAATTCCTTTGGGAATTAGAGTGTGTGTTTGAGAAAACATGCTGTTCTTGATTATAACATTTCCAGAGAAAAAAAACCCTGCCAAAACTCTGAGCATGATGTTTCAATAATTACCATAACAATGAAAAAAATGGGACCTTTAGTCTAAATTTATTGTAGCTTTTCATTTCAGCCACCGAGACTTGTTACACATTGATTTGCGCAAACCGAAGACATTCATCGAACTTCATCTTTCTTTAGTAAAAACTTTGCAGAATGTGGGGAAATCACTCTTTTTCTTTCTGAGCTTCTCTACAGACAGGACTTAGTGTGCAAAAAGCACATGAATTCACAGTGCCTGAGCTAGTCAGCTCTAGTTTGCCAGGCATAACCATCTGATGAATGCTAAGTAGCTAAGACACAAACTACCTTACCTTAAAGGCAGTTTTAATGTAATATACATGAGATTTTTTTATTTCACTTTGAGATGAAGCAAACTGCCTCTACAAAATGTTGAACCAGCTGCAAGGAAAAAAAAAGGGCTGGACACCCTCTTGCTTTTCTTAATACTCTTGTACCTCCAGGGAGGAGGCATCCACAACTTCCCTGGGCAACCTGTTCCAGTGTCTCACCACCCTCACACTAAAGAATTTCCTCCTAATGTCTAACCTAAATCTACCCTGTTACAGTTACAAATCATTCCCCCTTTTTCTGTCACTACATGCTCTTGTAAAATGTTCCTCCCCAGCTTTCCTGTAGGCCCCCTTCAGATACTGGAAGGCTGCTGTGGGGTCCCCCCGGATCCTTCTCCTCTCCAGGCTTAGTAGCCCCAACTCTCTCAGCCTGTCTGTAGGAGAGATACTCCAGCCCTCTGATCATCTTCATGGCCCCTCTCTTGACTCACTCCAAAGATCCCTGTCCTTCTTATGCTGGGGGACTCAGAACTGGACACAGCTCCAGGGAAGTCTAACAAGAGCAGAGTAGAGGGGGTGAATTACCTCCCTCAACCTACTGGTTGTGTTTGTTTTGATTCTGCTGCTAAAGAGCAGTCAGAGATTGTAAGAATCTCCCACAAAGAAAGTGACTTCTAGAAAGAACTACTTTTGGAATTAATAACAGTCAGATGATAATGCAAATGTATCATCTTGCTTTTCCGAATATAGAATATAAATATTGATACAGAACTTCTATTTAATTATAACTAGTTCTGCCATTTCAACCTAATAAAGTCCCAATATCTCTCATGGATTTCTGTTGTTCCAAATTTTTAAAAATGTAGTTTTTAAATGTAACTCTATGTAGCTTTATTTCTTGTTATTTTGTTCTAATTTCCCTTCTCTAATCTGTGACCATTACCCTTAACTTTTATGTTCCCCCATTTGTTTTATATGAAGTGTGTATTCCCTTATCAATTATTTTTACAGCTGCTTTCACTAGCCTGTAGGCTAAGTTTGTTTCATAATTAGTCTGCCCTTCTTTCCTTGTTATGCTAATGTTTTGGGAGGTGTCTATTAAAATGTTCTTAAGCAGCTCACAATTACTGGTCACATTTTTTCATTCATGTTCTTTCACATTTGATTTGACTGGTTTGTTTCCAGATTGGATTTATATTATTTATCCTGCACAAAGCTTTTAGCTTCACTTTATTTAAACATCCCGTCAGTCTTCCCTTCCTTTAGCTGCAAACAGTAGTGCTGTTGTAGAAGTGGTGATCTAAAAATAGGCAGAGGTACCAGGCATGGAGAAAGAAGATCATATCTGCTGGTGTAGTTGCAAAAAAGAGACAAGTTTTTGGGAGCAGTCCCCTCACCAAACTGTAACCCCCGTACAGAGCTGCGATCAGGGATAGCCTGAAAGCTTGACCCCCTTTCCCACATCCACTGGTTTGTCTCATAGAAAACATTCTCTCTCTTGTGAGAACTGTGTATATCCTAAATCACAATGAGTGGAGCACTGTCTTTAGCAAATGATTTGGAGAATTTGTGAATTCCCATATTACGGCTATATCAAGGGTAATTGTTAAACATCTTCCCATATAATTTCATTCTTTTGATCCTGTCAGTCTCCTCCATGTTTTTCCTGGTTAGGATTTCTCTCATCAGACACTAAAAAAAAGTAAGAAGTTGAAGTGTGATGTAATGTTAACGCATTTATAATACATTAACTATTGCACTTGTGTCTCAAAAAGATGTCTACATAGGTCTTGGAAGAAATGTAAATCAAAAGCTGCTGTGCAAAGAAATTGACTCTTTGGTCAAAACATTTCCTGAGTTGCAGTCAGCTATAAATTAGTTTAAAGGATTTTTTTCTGTAATAACAATTTTCAGCATGAAGTTTGACATTCAAGTTGAAATCTGAGACTGCTACTGACATTGGAGAAAAAACAAAAAGGACTGAAGGAAAAAGATACATTTTTAGCTAAAACTGTTCTGGTTCACATGATGTATTATGTAATTATGTACTCAGGTCTTGTGGTAGTGACGTTAATGTAATTAATGCAATAATGAAATTCACTGAACGGATTTTATAGTAGTCTGAAGTTGGCTGATATCTATATATATCTCTATCTAAATTTGATAATTCCACATAATACAATTTATTTCTACTGAGTGTCCTGCATAATTAATCTTAGATACTTTAATTACAGTTTATCTTAGTTAAGAATCTAAAGAATTTTGAGACAATTAGAATTTTAAGTTGTTTTTGAAAGATCTTGATCATACCACATTTTCATATTTTACAGCACACCAAATTTTCTGGGCCAAGGCGCAAAAAATGGCAGAGGATGGAATATTTAAGTTGGATGGATCAGGAAGTCATAAATCTCAGTATTTTGGAAGTGTTGAGAGGGGAGTGGTTAAAAACTATGTCCTGTTATTATCAGATTAGCTTTTTGGTGAACATGTTGCAGAAATTGCTTCTTTTTTTTTCATATGAACCATATGAAAATCCATATCCGGATTCTGTGAGCGTATATTAGAAGGAGCTGAGCATGTCATTCTCTACAAGTCATTTAAGCACATGAGTAGTTCCACTTACTTTAACAATACTCTTTCAGCATCTGCTTAGAGTTATATATATGCTTAACTACTCTGTTGGGACTTAAATGATGTGGTTTTGGACAGCCTGATCTTCTTACTACTATTGTCACAAAATCTATATAAAACAAAAGTACAAAGCCCTATCATGAATACCTGTGTTGCTCTACTCCTATTTGTTTCAGAATAATGAAGTTTACCTCTTGGAAAAGTTATTTACTTTATTCCTTTACAAACATCACAATACACTGTATTAGTCCTTGATTTAAAATTTTCATGAATACTGTCTGAAAATGAGAACCAAATGCACACTGTTTGTTCCCTTGATTATGTATAACCCGAGAGAAATTCAGAAGGTAGTGAATCGTGACCTTTCATTCCTGAGGCAATATTAGCTATCCTTCATCAAGCTGTGCTTTTCTAAATGGTACCATTTAATGTCCAAAAATGCTTTTTAAGATTCCCTTCTCCCAAAAGGTATCCAAACTAAATGGTCTATAATTTCCTGAAGTGCTCCCACTGTCTATCTTCAATAATGACATTATGTTGGCCATTTTCCAGCCATCAGGTCTTTCTCTGAATTGAATTACTTTGTAAAATGTCTGTAAAACTTGCAGAGGTGTTATTACACCTCTACTTTTTAAAAGAAATATGGAATATTGGTAAATATTTATTAGTGAAATGCTATGATTAAATGTCAATATATTATTATAAATGTTCCCTTTCCCAAAACCCAATCCACTGACTATGCTTCATCTAGCAAATACTCACTTGAGGCATTTACTCTAAATGCACATTTGAATTCTCTCCCTTGTTGCATATAGTTGTTTTACAAATAGGAGAAGAGCTAAATCACTTTGTTTAGTACATTGTCTCATAAACAGAAAAACAGTCTTCACAGAACAGATTTTCAAAGGACACTAGCAGAACTTTAGAGTGATGTCCTTGCTAATTAAAATATAATTTCATTTCAAGTGCTTCAAAACTAAAATTAAAAATAACCAGAAAAAGTAGATGTAGGCCACATGCAACAATATTGCATAATAATATGTTATGCTCCTAGTACACTTGTAGGTACACTCTAGCTACAAGCAAATAGCTTGCAAACACAGATCCAGAAGTGTCATATCCCTTTCTAAATGTGTTAAATAGCAGTAATACTATCTCTGACATTTTCTGTACTGGGTCATATACCAATACAGGATTTTAAGCCTAACTGTTCTATGTCAATGCATTAAAACAGTGGTAATTGCCCCACAGAACCTCCTTTTGCAATGTTGGAACAGAAAAAGATCTGGATATGGCAAAAAAAGGACATGGGTTAACAGATGTTCAGTAGTAGTCACTATGAAACTGCTGCTGAGGCTTCCTCATTAAGTCAGTGTGAACTGACTGACCATATGTGTACTCCTCTCTGCACCAAGGCAAAATACTTTACAGGAAGCTGCTTTCCATGAAAGAAGGCCACGTGCACATATGGTCAATTACTACAGCTCAGTTGATGCTCAATACTTTGCTAAGAGGTGGTACTGCAAGATGTCTAAGCCTCGCGTTTTGGGTAGTAATTTTTGTGAGGTTTTTAGTGGTTTGTTCAATATATTGCTCCAGCACTTCATTTGCAATACAAATTTTTCATTTTAAATAATTCATACTTAATTACAGCAGTTGTCAGTTTATGTGGTCCTTTTCATTCTTGAAATGCTTTAAAAGCATTAATTCTCACAAAGTTTTGAGACGCAATTAAGTATTAATGTTCCATTTTTACAAACAAAAAACAGAAAATACAGAGGTTGGGCAAACATTTCTGAATATCAACTGTAAAATTAGGCACTGACTAGATAGATACATGATCTAATTTTCAGAGGCACTGAAGAAGACATTTGCATATTCAGAATGGCAACTTTTGTCCCAGTAGTTAAATTCATAAAGAATCTTGGATACCATAATACTGAGCATTACAAATTTTTAACTCCCCAAGATCAAGACATGGGAAGAGTTTATTAGTTCAGAATAATGCTTACAGCAGGTGAGTGTGAGGCTGCTTAAGCTAAGACAAAGGGAAGACTGACTCCCAGATTCCAGCTGTATAAATAACCCTTTACAAACTTCCCTTGACGTGAGCTGAACAACTCTGCATCCTTTTCTGGCATGAACTGGTTCTGTCATTTTTAGAGAAAAGGGAGACTGAGCAAACTGAGGACAGTGAGTATGATCATAAAATCTATTGCCGCAAACACTCACAAGATTGGGCAAATTTTATGACTGCTGTTTAAGCTCCACCAACTGATTAAAAATGTGAGTCACAGGATGAGATATCAGCCAAACAATAAAGCTGCTGGGACCTTGCTTTTTCTCTCGGCCTGAGAAGAGATCTGAACCCAAGGAAAATGCTTAGATCACCAGAGTGTGGTACAAAAATCAGGTCAGTACATGCCTTTATTTTTAATAAAATAAACGACTAACACTTAGTTTCACACAAAATCAATCTCCTCAATACACACTTGGCATTCTCTGAGCACAGGTACTATTTCAGACCTCTCAAAAGGCAGAGGTAGGATGCACCCAGTTACTCTGTATGGACAAGGGAAAGTGGCATGAGGTTGGTGCTCTGCTGCTGAGCGTTTGTGAACAAGTATGAACAGGAATTTTAACTGGTAGTATCTCTGGCCTATGGGACAAACTTGCAACTTTGAAGATTTTGACAAGGGTGGTGAGACTGTTATAAATATATGCCCTAAGGGTATGTCTATAATGGTAGACATTCAAGGATTCACCTTGAAGTCATTCTCAAACATCTAGAGCCCCATGAGTGAGTGTTTCCTGTTTGCATCATGTATCTATGGGCTGTTTGGTGTAATCCAAAGCTTTTTGCATTGCATTTCTGTTTCACAAGCATCAAGGTAAGATTTGGCCCAGGTTTGCTTGTAGGACACTGCTGTCATCATTTGGCAACCTTGTCTCTTCTTCTAGGTGAGCTTCCATTTATGAATAGTAAAGAAAGGAAGAACATGCAAAAAGAGCCAGTCAAAGAGTAAGGAATTGCCGTGTTCCGGGTGGAAGTATACAAGTATATTCTAATGTAGATTTCTCAGAAAGTGTAGAAAGACATGGCATAGTGAGTAATGTCAGATTGAGCTACACACCCTGAGCTGTGACCAAGTTTCCAGTACTGAGGTAAGTGACTGGTGGTCATGTTTAAGCATTTGTTATTCCATTAAATTGTAGGTCCCAGGTTGAAGGTGACTGTAAAATTGACCCCAGTGTAGGCATGACTGGAGCTAAAATCTGGTGTTAGGATTTCTAGCTTCCTCCATCTGTAGCCCAAATCACTGCACTTTACCTCTCCATAAAGCTAGATCATAACATCAAAGTTCAGCATTGCACTCTGTGTTTAAGAAAAAGGAAATAACAATGAAAATGGGGAATAACTGATGTGCAAATTTTTAAGAGCCATTTATATACATACGATTAACAAAGGTTTACATGCATCGATGAATCAGCTGTTTTAATCAGATGAAAATACTTCTGAGCGCAGTTCCAGCGTGATGAATGTGCTGGAGTTGTAGATCACCAGGAAGAAGATTAATATTCTGTGTATAATTATACACATTTCTTCTCATTTCTTTTTTTGAAGCCAGACAGCAAATCGGATTTAAAGCAACAGTCCTTCACTTCACATGATCACAATAAAATGTACAACAAAACATGCAACTGCCTGCCCCTCACTTGCCAGCTTCCAGCATCTCTCTAGAAGACATTTTCTACTTAGTTTCCTGTCTGCTCCCATCTTACCCGCTTCATGGCCTCACTGAAAATTCTTCCATCATTTTCCAGGCATGGAGAGGCTTCTGCCCTGTGGCAGTGTATGCAGAATTCCAGTGCTGGATAGTTACCCTTTGCTGGCCATGGTCTTACACACTGTCCTTGGGACAAGATGTCTCACTGCAGTTGTGTGGTGACCTTGACAACAGAGATTTCTGTGGGTCCGTTTTTAATGAGGCCTGTATTGGATGAACATGTTGAATGTTTTATTCGTAGCCCTTCAGAGTCTTTGATACTTTCCTCTCTTTTCAGTGCGTGACACTGTTCCACCTTCTTGTACATAAATACAAACTGTCCACCCTAGCCTTGCTTGAAGCATCTCTCAGTATTTTCCCTGACACTAATGTGCACACTAACCTGCACGCTAACTTGCCAGAATCAGCAATGATCTCTGCATAGATGTAGCTGTTTTCAAGTGTGTAGTCTCTTCAACCCAGTTTCCATTTGAAAAGAAGCATATGGGGCTCCAACTGGGATAAGAAGGTGTGTTGTCCCTATCTCAGCTGTTGGAGCTGTTAGACTTCATTAAGGCTGAATATTTGTGCTGTACTATTTTGCATAGTGGTTCAGGACATCTGAGGCAGAGTATGAAGTGCAGTTTGGGCCAAGCTCATGGTTTTGTAGGACAGTGTGAACCTGGGCTTTTGTAGACCATCCAGATATCTTATCTATAATACTCTGCAGGTTGGGTGCTCAGAGTTTTCCTGTTTGCTATTAGTTGAAGAGCTCAAAACACACCCTGAGGGATTGTTAGTAGCTAGGCAGAGTAACCGGGGAGTGGGGACACTCCTGGGGTGCTAATGCAAGATAACATAGATGTAATTGTTTCAGCATCTGTGGGTCAGTGGTCATTAATTTGCATTCAGTGGCTGCTTGATACTGTCAAAAGTCTACAACATAGCAATCTCAATAATGTAAGAACAGCAGCCAGTCCCATTTCAAAGACCTAATTGGATGACTCATCCTAAACATCAATTAGCACGATCAGGTCCTTAGTGATTATTTTTGAAGCATTATTTTTAATTTTCTTGTTGATTTTTTTTATAGCTGTCATCTGTTGCGATAAGACAGTGTTAATGTGATACAGTGTGCTCTCTTTGTAGGAGGAAAATGAGAAAAGCATTTCCATACTGTACACTGATAGTTACTAATTACCTTTTCTGGGGGAAACTCCATTCTGTGTTGAACAAGTATTTCAATACATAACTGACAGAAAATAATGTTAGGTAAAATTTAAATAACCTCCACAATTTCTAATAAAAGACCTGGCTTTTGTTGGAGTTGTACAGGTCACTGGACTGTAGTTGTTTGTCACAGTCCATCCTTGTATGCCAGTCATCCAGATGAGGAACTTCTTCAGAGAACAGCCCAACTCCCTCTGACATTGGAGGTACAATGGGAATGGGGTGCTCACTGACTCCCAGTTCAAGAGCTCTCTTTCCTTGCTGTTTTCTGGAGAATATATATAAGCTAGATCCCTGCTGCATCTGTAGTGGGGGATCAAGATAGCTCAGCCACAAAGCATTCCTACTGATGGTAGCATTTTTTTTTGGAAGGGAAAATTGATCCAAGCTGACAGCTGTGCTGGAACAGCTAGACTGCATCTAAGTCATTTAAGGCCAGTTCACATATCACACCCTGCACTGCAGCCCAGAGATGGCACAGAGTAGTCTCTAGACAAAGTAGGCACACTGTAACTAAACAGTTATTGTGGGCTTTTGTTGTTGCAGAAGGTCATTAAGACATTTTTGTTTAAAAGTTACAAAAAATAAAGACAAAATTCTATAAAAGAACATACTCTGAACATTGATAAGTTGTTATTATTCATGCAGTACAACAGGGCTGTAAAATGGCCATGGAAAAAATAGCTGAAATCACTTCAGATACCCAGAACCTCTGCACAAGTCACCTTGAGACAAGACAAGCTGCAGATCTTGTTGGATTGCTCTGGTAACACAGAAGGGACCATGATCTGCATGGAGGAGCTCAGCCAGCTCTTTCATGGTCAGCTCATCAGCTAAAGCTGGAATGCAAGTCACGAGCATCTACAGATATTCATATGTAGCCATCAGTGCCCTGAAGTGGCAGCATCTGAATGCTCATGGCTACACAACATTAAGTGAATTGATAGTTTCCCTTTACATTTTGCTGGTAATGATCTGCTTTATGGAAAATACATCCACATGTGGCACTCTTGTTGGTATTTCCAGCAGTGAGAGAAAGAAAGGAGCACATCTGAAGAGTGAGCTGCCCAGGATCACTGTAATAAACCCACAGTTCAGAAAGGCCTGCACAGCCTCAGTCCCTAGGTTCCTGTAGTTTGAACAAATTATGGGATTGCTATCTTTTTCTATTATCACCAACTGAATTATCAGAATTAATAAAAATGGTTTGGGATTATTTTTTTTACCTCTCTGTCCAGTACAATTATATCCCTTGTATGGAGCAATGACTGTGCCAGACCTTTAAAAGGGGTCAGATTAGAATATGTGAGACAGTGAGAGGCAGAGAAGACTGAGGAATAATTTCTGTTCTCTGAGGCTGTGTTTAAACTGGAAGATCTGAGAGTACTTCTCCACCCTCTGATCCAGGTACAGGATTTAAGTAGAAACATACCTCTCAAGTGGAGACATGCCATCTTCATCTGTCCTCTCTGCTGTATGTTAGTTTCTGTGGAAAACAAAGCTTTATGTGAAGAGCAATAGTGCTGGAGCTCTGTTCAGGTTCCTACACAGATTACAAATTGGCAGGATCCTGATGCTTTTGGGTTTTTTAATCCATATACAGGCACAGAAAGAGAGAACCTGCCAGCATCTGCTTATCTACTCACATTTTTTTTCATTTGCACTAGATTTTGCCTCAAAAATAAGCATGATGACATGAAATAACTTTAAGACTGTGGTCATATTTTTCTCACCATCAGCTGGTGAGGGCAGAAGAGGTGGTAGCTGTTATGTCACCTAATGCTGGTCTGAACATATGTGGTGTTTTTCTAGAACTTCTGTATAACGCTCCACCTTAAACAGGAGGGATGGAAAGGGATTCCATCCATATTAACTTGTAAGCAAAGTTACCTTCTAGAACATGAACCTATCAACTGGTTCATATCAAAGGGGCATGTTCATTTCTAGAAATCCGTATGGCCCAGTGAGCACTCTCACTGCTAGACAGCTTGGTTGTATGAAATATCAAGTAAGTGCTTAATTCAGTGTGAGGTTTTTGAGATGAAGCAGTTTTATTCTGATCTGACAGATCAGAACTAGGTACCTAAGCACCGAAGACCAGGGTCATTCTGTACTGGCTAGTTTAGGCATCTCTCTTTCACCATCTGTTATGAAGCCCATTTTGAGATGAGTTTAGCCCAAAAGGTGCTTAAAAGCTTGGCGCTGCAATAGCTACATCTCTGTGGTTTTAGCTTCTAAACCAAAATAATTTTTCATTGCCTAAATATGCTTAACGCCTCTAAAAATCAGGTCACGTACTAACTTCTTATACATGAATATGGCATCTGCAGCCTTTACCAACAACAAGTTTCTATTTTCTTCCATCTCATTGATAAAGATATTGAATAGCACTGAACTAAGAATAGATCTATGTGGAACCCCATTATATAATGATGCCCTCTGTGCAATTACATTTTAGTTGTATCAGCCTTTTCACACCAGTTAAAATATGCTACACAGATTTTAGGTTGTGTGACTTTTAACCAGAAGGGCAGAGTACAAGGTAACATAGCTCAGCTCAGTTATATTAAGAAACTTCCTTTAGCGACAGAACCTTTTCTTTGCATCAAAAGATGTAATCAGTTCTATCCCTAATTTTCCATAAAAACTCATTCACTGAAATGGATTGTGCTACTGTCTTTATAAACTTACTGATTAGATTCCATTCTTTTCTATATCCCAGGATTTTGGCTGGAATGATAAGTTACTAGATTTTTACTTGCTTTGGTTTTGTTGTTTAGGCATCTTAGATAAAAATGCTCCTGTGTTATTTTTTCCAGACCACTGAAACTTTGACAGCATTGCAGTTTTTTAAAGATTGTTTTGCTGTCATCACAGCTCTCTCCATGTCTTCTAAATCTTTCCCAACACAGTTCTGCCATGCCACCATCACCCCCTCTGTGTCTCTAGCTGTCACAGCACCTAGCTCATGACTGCTCTGCTGTGCACTCCTTCCAGTGTCAGAGATCTAACACCATTGTCCATGTTCCCAGCTGCCTTGCATCTCCTGTATGTTGAGTATAACAAAAGCTCCATGTTCTCTCTACTCTCTATATCCTTCTTTCCATGTTCTCTAACTCTATATTTTGCCCTGGCAGCTGAGGAAGAGCCAGCACATCTGGCACAGACATGCTGGCTAGTACATGTGTGATCACTGAATAAGCTGGCTGCTGCTAAGTGCAACAAACAATTAATTCTCCTGTGGTATGAATTTCTCTTCTAACAGACAGTACTTTTTTTCTCAATTAAATGGCAGAGGAAATTATTTATCTTCACTACTTCTATGCCTTTAGTAAATGTGACTGCAACTAACCTAAAGGGTGAAAATTATTTGGGTGTGGGGAAAGCAAAGGAGAACTAATGGCCAGCTGAAGGGGCAGCCACGCAAAATGCGCTTTTTGTTATGCCACCCGTAAATCAACCTTAGAATGCTTATTTGGCTAATTGCTTTAAAACTCCGGGGTGCATATCATGCCACCCTTCTGATCTGAAAAGTATTTAATGTCAGTGGTTACTGTAAGCAGTCTCTGGCTCTGAGAAAATAAGAGCTACTTTTTTAGTATGGAGGTATGACTCAGTTTCTTTCCAGTTGGCAAAGAGAAGAATTTATATCATCCATTAATGTGAATTAATATGTTTTTACAATAATGGATCTAATATAACTTTAAACACAAAAGAGATAACTGTACCACATATACTTCATAACCCAACCTTGAGATTAAGAGGGTCAGTATTAGCTCAGAGGCTTTTTCTGGAGACCTGTAAAAAGCACAAGCTACAGCTTGTACTGCCAAAGAATGCTCTTGTTAACTTAACTCATGTGAAAACCCTTCACTTTGCCAGTATTGTGCCCTGCACTGCCCCAGACTAGGAAAGTGCACTTCACTTAATATACATATTAAAATACTAAACAACATAAATTCTTCAGCAAGAGCTTGAAGCAGTATCTGTGCCACAATCACATATCACATTAACATTTGATGTTATTACTGCTTCGCAGGTGCAACAATCCTTGGTCCTTGCCCCTGTGGGAGAGCAGCGGTTGACTTCTATTTCTTTTTTTAACTGTTTACATTTTTTCTTCAATCATAGTTTGTCTTATCTCTCCCTCTGCAGGAGGGCAATCATCAGTGAGATTTGCTGCGAATACATTGTGGCTGATGTATCTAATGGAACCTGCACTTATAGCCAGACCTGTCAATAACCCTAGCACCATTACAGTAGATAGCTTTTCACAAGATTGGCTTCTTCTTGCAAAGATTATTCAGTGCCATATGCGCAAACAGCAGCAGCCATTATTGCCCTTTATTCCCCACCTCTCCTTTCCCTAGACTAGCACATCTCTTTGCTGTTATTTGACAGCAATGAAGAATAGCCCAATCTTTGCCGTCATTTGGTAACAACAATTTTTAGCACTTTTCATGTTCAAAGGGCTTTGCGGTCATTATCTAATTAATTGTCACAACAGCTCTATGAGGATGATAAGAAAGGTTTAGCCTCATTTTATAGATGGGGAAACTGAAGCTGTGAGTTTAGCTGCTTGATTTTCAAAGGTGCTGTGCATTCTTGGCTCCCATTGAAGTTAATGAGAGTGCAAAGGGAGCAACATCTCTGAAAATAAAGGAGCTTGTGTAAGCTTGCAGGGGAGGTTACTGTCAGCATGTGGTAGGCATTCCTTGGTCCCAGGCTCATGCTCAGGCTGCTTGGCCAGGTCTCCCTCACAACTGAGCTGTCAGCGTCAAGATGGCCTTTACACCTTGGATACTCCCAGCTAGCTTTTCATTTAAATATTTCAGTGTCACAGGGGAGTATTTCAGAAATTTTGCACTGGACATTTCACCCTAAGGGGATTTTATCTGATCTCTCCTCACTGTAGAAATGTGACTTTAACCTATTAAGAGATGTCACTGTGCAATGCAGGCACCAGGTTTCACATAGAATGATTCACATGCAGTCTTACGGCTACATTTTACTGAAATTGCACTTATTTTTAAATACTCCATAAGCAGTAAGGACAATAGACAGAATGCATTCACTAATGTTTCCCTAATTCATGAAGGTGGCTGCTTTACCAGTCACTATCAGATCCTTAATCAGTGAGTTGTAAAGCTTGTAGATATTCAGTAAAAGTGCTTAATAAAAATCATTTAATTCTAAATCACAAGAGTGCACTTAACCCTAAAGATATTAAAACTGATTGTTTGACGCACGGCACTGAGTGGTAGAAATGTAAAAATAAAAGCTTTCCTTACTTGCATCACAGTGAATGAATCTTCTAACCTTCATGTCCTAGTGGCATGATATTATGCTGTGATAAACTAATCCATTTTTGAGTTTTAAGCTGTAAATACAAAGTACTTCAGCCTGATGGGTGACAACAGGAGGAACTGAGTTTTGAAGAAAAGAGCCAGCATTACGGCTGGCTTTCCTATTTATATGGTTCTTGAAGGCCATCTCTCTCTGCCTGTGTACTCTCTGCTGTCCATTTATAAATCCAGCCCACAGTCTAGCTCTTGGTGCAATATAGTGGCGAACTGTAGTGGTTGTTAGATGTTTTTTGTAACAAATTATAAAACATCTGTGTCTCCCCTTTGTAAAATATACCATACAATATTTATATGCACCCCAATTTGCATGGATCAGTGTCCTTCCAGACACCTGCACAGGCACACACTCACACCCCCACCCATTGAAGTGGTCAGCTTCCACCAGTAAACATTCTGAAATTGGACCAGCAAACTCCAGTCTTTGGGTGGGTGGATATTGTTGGTATTTGTTTATATCATATGAAAATTAATATATAAGCCCATTTACATCTTGTATCCACTTTTCTTTCAATTGAAACAATTTCGCAGCCTGTTTTTGTCAATATGTAGCCTTTTTGGAAAACATCAGTAGCAGTAATTCTGTTGAAGAAATAACGAACTTTTAATTTTTTTAATTTTTTTTTTTTTTAATGCAGTTAGTAACATAATTATTTCTTTATATCCAAACTCAGCAAATGTTAGTATTTTATTGTTGAAAAAGAGAAGAAAGACATCTCAGGGATGCATCTGTATTTTGATAAAATGCAAAAACTTATGTATATGTATTAATTTTTAGAGCAACAAATATCTTTTAAATTCTAGCACTTCTCCCGTGGGCACAAAAATCATCTTCATTCCATATGTCTTGTGCAAATAGCCAGCACAGAGGTTTGCTAAATTATTCTTCCCCTAGCTCTTTACATATTGCCTTTCTTCCTGGACAAGATGCAAAACTGATCTGGGTGTCATACTCTATCACAGTTCTGTATTTTTCTCACTGCTGATACTGTTTGTATTCAACTACTTTCATTTTCCAGCTTCATAGCCAGATGTTTCCAGATGTATTTTCTGACAACTTTAATAGAGCATTCATGGATTATGGAGTGTTTTATTTGCCTAATTTAGAGGATATGGGAAGATGCAGGTTTTATTTTCTCTGAAGTCCTCCAGAACTGTGATACGAAATCTATCAGTTTGCTGTACTGAGAATTGCTTGTAATAAGAGAGGTTTAATTCCATGTTACAATGTTAAAAATCTCCCACAATTATAAAATTATTTTTCTAAAAACTTTTATGTTTTCTCATTGTTTGTATTTCTTCTATTCCAAAATAGAATTTAAAATTTTGGGAACAAAGTCAAGGAGTCATATGTCTTTTGATTAATTTTTTTTCTTGTATTTTTTTCTGACTAATTTCCACAGTATATTTGATTGCTTAATTGTTTAATTTTGCCTTCCATAAACAAGATTAATTGCAATTCGCTAGCCTGAATAAATATATACCCATTATAGTAAATAAGCAATTACTGACATTCTGCTTCTGAGTTGTATTGAAAACCTAAGACAGATAGAAATGGGTGGACTGCAATCCTTGAACTGTTCCTGACACCTCACTACACAGCATCAATACTAAAAATAGAAGATGTTTAAAAGGTTATTGCATAGGCTGACAGCCTCAGAGTGCAAGAAGGAGATCACAGGCAGGTGTTGATTTGGAGGCCTGCATCTCTCCCATCAGTCCTGCATCCACTGAGGCAACCTCCTGTTTCTTGCTAGTTTGAAAGAGAGGAATAGGATCTTTCCACCCTCTCTAAAGAGACCTTCTACCACATTTAGAGGTCATTGAGCTTCAAAGAGACCATAGTCAGGGTTCAGGAAGGCTGCCTGGCTTTGTGGATCTCCTGTCATACACTTAAAGCCCCATTCTCCTATCACACTGTTATACTTCATGTAATGGAGTTGACTTAGTCCACATAGTGCACAGCTTGACAGACACTGGTTTTGATATTATATATCGCAAGGGGTGAGATAAAGAAAAAAACACTAAAAAATCTGTTTACAAGACCCATGCTATTGAAAATTGCCATATAGCAGCCACAATTCAACATAATATTAATTTAGCTTACTTTACTAGTTTAACCAGTCACATACATGCAAAAAATATTTCCACCCCCCAGTGTCCCACGCACCAGACTGAATTACTGATCAAAGTTGGCACACAGCCAGTTGATTCTGAACTCAGTTTTTACCCATTTCACACAAAACTAAATATAAACTTCTCTTTTCTCTCTAAGATAAACATTTTGACTACAGAACACAGTGGACTCTTTTAAAATGGCAGTTGAATCATTTTTACTGGATTTGACTGCTCTGACTCTACTCCTTCTTTTTCCCTTTGGCAAAACCCCAGGTATAATGTATGCAGTCAGTTTCCAGGAGATATGTACAGGGTGACCAGCTAGCTTAAGATAATATTACAAGTACAATTGAACATATATTGATAATATTAAGAGGTTATAATTTCTGCTCTTACTTGACAGAACTGTAGTAAATTAATCAAATACATGTGTTAATAGTTCAGAGAGTTGCTGTTAACTTAAAAAGCACAATCTTATTCTGCATCTTGCATACTTTTCCACTGATGTGCGAAGAATTTTGCCACTTTCACCTTCACCTTCTAAATTTTTTTCAAAAGGATATGTTGCTATATAAAAGATATGTGGCTATACCAAGGACAAAAACAGCAGGAAGGTGGTTAATTCCCTTTTTTAAATATTACTAAATACTTTAGATTATTGGAAAGTGAAAAAGTCTGAAAATTGGTAACTGTGATTGTTATGATTTTTTATGCTTGTTTATTTTTAGCATTTACCTTAGACATTTACAAATTATAAAATTAATTTCACTGCATCATATTATGAGTTTCTCTATTTACTTCTTAGATTCTAACAAATACATTGCTGCTGTTACAAAAGCAGAAGTTTGGATTACTCTTTGGAATTGTCGAATCAACATTATTTATGAGGCAATGCCATTCATCAGAGTCCTTTTTCAATGAATAGGTATATCCTTGATATTCAACATGAATGCTATGTAACACTAATTGAATAGTGGAGAAACTCATCTCTGTCTGCCTGAATTTAAAAATAATATCTTAATACTTGTGTTATGGAAAGAAGAAAACGTTCAGAGTAGCCCAGTGGCCACATTCTCAGCTTGTGGAAATTAATATTAAAGTTACTGATCCAAAATAGTAATTGTTTCCATGGCCCAACAAATAATATATTGAGTTTTCATTTTTAGGAGTTTTTCTTTATTCATCTTCACCAGATGTGTAATACTAAACTCTTGAATAATTCCTTTTTGAATTAAACAGTGGATTCATATCTTACCAGGTTTATGAGTCATTTATATTCCCCTAAACCACACTACCCAAAATTGTTATGTATACAGTTTTGATGAGCTGGTAGCTTAAGTACAGAGATAATACAGAGAGTTTTTCTGAAGTGGGTATGGAGATATTAGTACAGTTGGTGTTTAAATATGTTTTCAATGTGGAATAGAAGAGATGGAATAAAATCAGTTTGCCATTAGAAACCATAAGAAGTTTTAATCTGAAGTTTTTCAGAATGATGGTGATATTATGATAAAGTCACAAGCATGGCAATGCTAAAGTACTGTATATGTATGTAAGTAGTGCTTTTGAGTTCACCAAAAACTGAATTTGGGTTCTGGTGTCAGGATTACCCCCAAATAATCTAAAAATTGAAATTAGATTCACAAGAAAGTAACTATTATGGCAGTTTTCTGGAAAGCCACTAGGTGGAAGTTACTTTCCTACCGAGCAACTTTACTCTGCTCATAGAGGCCATTGCTTTCTAATATAATGCTATAAACAAAGCATTTTCCTTCTGTATTATCCATGCTAGAGTTTCAAGCAAAAACTTAGCATAAAATTTTTACATTTACAAAAGTCCTGGATTATAATGGCAAAATCTGTCTTTACTGGAACAAGCGCTAGGCAGCAGTTGTTATATTGATACTAGTGCTATAAAATTGATGAAACATTTGCCAAAGTAGAAAGGATCAGGCCAAATCCAGGTGAAAAGTGGCTGTAAAACTAACAATAGGTGACAGAGAAAGAAATTAGGCACAATATAGTATCAAATACAAACAGAAATTTTAAAAGTCTGGTTAGAACTGTAAGAATTACAAGGCAAAAACCTCTTCATTAGAAATGCTTCTGGCTAAAGTATACTTTTTGAGATCATTCTTTTTATTTTATAAAATTAATCTTACAGCACAGGCTTTCTAATTAACTATTCTAAATTTCACTTTCTGGTCTTTGCTGAACTTGTTGGTACAAAACTCAAATAGCAGTGAAATTTTCATCTCAACTTGAACTCAACTGTATTTGCAGCCAAGTGTGCATGAATGTGAAGGCGAATGGGCTACCAAACCTCTTCTAAGGAACAGAGACTTTTGCAGTCCTCACCATGCAGAAGGTGAAGTCTGGTCTTTCTTGGATTTGCCCTTTGCTTTCTAGTAGTCTAATTCCCTTGACAATGAAGGATTGATATTTGATTCCTTGCTGAAGAGGATATGAATAGCAGGCAGCCATGCTCAGTCTCCACTGCAGCCATTGCTTTCTTCTCCTGGTATAGCCTTTATTGAAGAGGAGTGGTGGGAGACACGGCACTAATAACTGGCACAACTTGATTTTCATGTCAAAAGGAAAATTCAGCAGTTCTAAAACATTTTTTTGCTAAGGTATGTGATGAGGGACCACAAAGAACCAGAGCAGATCATACCACCAACTTGGTGTGGTCTCCACGAGAAAAGGAGAACAGCTGATTGTTAAGAATGCAAATAGAAAAATTGTGTCTTGGGTATAATGTGCACTGCTGGAAATACCAGGTGATTAGCGTAGAGAGGCTGCCTAAGATATCTGAAAGTCACAACTTTTCATAGCAAAGTACTGGAGTATTTTTTTGTTGTGTGTGTTTGTTTGGGTTTTTTATGTTTGTTTGTTTTTTGCTTTATGTAATATTTGAGCATTAGATACAAAAGTTTACATAGCAAGAAAAATCAGGAAGATAATAAAACTTGATATTATAAATTAAAAAATAAATACCTGAATACCTTATATGGCTCTTTATCAGGATGAAAAATGGAAGTTCATCAACTCACTCTAAGATCTAGCACCATTTTCTCTTACAAGGATTGATCTTGTATGACCACGGTGGTAAAAAAAATTGTAACAGTAGTATGTCTTGATAACATAATTGTACAAGTCATGGAATCAGGGGGCCTGAAATCCTTTCAATGAGTGCTAGCAGTGATTAAATACATGCTAATAACCAATATGAAAACACTTCCTC
>NW_009952694.1:3015130-3045374 GCF_000747805.2 Chaetura pelagica
TTGAAAAAGCCAAGATAGGGGCAAGCAGTTTAGAAAGTAATTTTTGAAGGGTTTTTTCCCTTCCCACCTGAACCTCTTCTCTCCAAATAGGTTCTTGGTGAATCATTTGGAATGAGAACAGAAACAGATACGGGGAGACAAAAGTCAGAGACAAGCTAAATGGATACTCACTCCACACTACAACCAGTTCTTGAGAAAAGCCAGTTAATGACACTTGAGACAATGGGCCTGATCTCCTGCTCTCCCATAGTCACACTGAAATGCTCCCACTGCAATGGTTTCATAGCAGCCCACTTTGTGCCTCAGCCCATCCTTCATTCTTTGTAGGAACAAAATTTGTGGGCTTCACTCTGAGAGATGATGTGCATTGAGGGTGGAGTAAATGTAAATAATTCAGAAGACAAAGCAGAAGGCATCTTAAGCAATCAAATTTGTTAAGATAGGATTTTTTTCTTTGTTGTATTTGTATAGCAATTTTGACAAAATATGTTAGTTTTCCTGGCTCTCTGCTGGAGAAGAACCCTTCTGTAGTGTCTCTAACCCCAAATGGGGCTTGCCTAGTGAGGACACGTAGGACTCCTGGCTCCAGCACAAATGCCCAGGATCTAGGACACCAACTCTATGACAATAATCCTCTATACTTTGAAAGATGAAGTTGAAGATGGGGTGTTAGGATTTCTTTACTTTCTGTCTCATAGTGAAAGTGCTCTGTGACTCTGGTGGACTTTCTAATCTGTCTTGATCTAGATATTCTCAGCAGTAAACCTGGGTCAGAGCTGGAGGGGGCTGGGAGAGGTGTCTAATTACAAAGACTGACACTTCAGCTGAGGGCATGAAACCCCAGGGATTTCCAGAGTGTTGCTGAACAGTAATGATGTGGCAACATGAAGAATGGAGTAGAATAGATAAAGGGAGAGAAACTGGAGAACAAGAAGGAGTTAAGAGCATGGCAGAAGCTGGAGTTGGGAGAATGAGAGTAGTGATGGTTGTCAAACAATGAAGATGAGACAGAGAGGACAGCAAAAAAGGAAGAGCAACAGGTACAGAAGCTGTCTGTGTGAGATGAGACCCCAGGGAACCAGAACTTCAGATTATCTTCTCATCCATCTTTCAATCAGCTCCAGAAGGTTGTGTGGCTCTAACTGTTTCAGCCCTACCAAAGAACCTATGCCTTGTGGGGTCATGCAATAAAACTTGATTAAAAAATTGGTATTTCCCCAATTTTAAGATTTTATAATCTTGAAAATTGTAAAAAAAATAAAATAAAATTAGAAATTACACATATAAAGACTTGTATAAAGGTCATATAGTCAAACACTCCAAATAACAATTACCAGAATTAAGACTGCTTTTATTATTAAGAGCATAATAATACACTTTTTAATTCCACAATTTTGTAAGATTTCTCAGCCTAAGTAACCTTATCCTTTTTTCAGTGTACATAAGCACTAGTCTCAGAATGAATCATGTTATGTACTTCAGGCTATTACCCATCTCAGTAACCCTATCTCATTAAGTGCTGAAAATTTAGAAAGCACATCCTCAGTGAGAAAGGGAACTGCAGGAAGGGACACAGAGTGGTCTGATGACTAAGGCAATGAAATGTTGCTCTAACAAAACAGTTCTTGTCCCAGATTCTGCCATGGAGTTCCTGTGTGAAGCTGATAAGTCACAAGCCACCATTCTCACAAGAGGACACTGTTCTTATTTTGTCACTTTCCAAGGATCAGGTTCGTGCTTCACTGCTGCACCAATCTCTGGACTCTGCATTTTGGAGCCCTCAGAAGACCTACTGTGAAAACAAAGTGCCTTCAGTTGTTCAGATTCAAGAAAATTATGTCCTTGATCCTTCAAGCCAGCCACCAACATTTACCTGCTACTGTCAGTTTGGGCTTTGACGTCAGTGGCTATGTCTGCATTATGGAATTTCAAAGTTTTTTTATACTGGATAACTCAAGGAGGAGGATGAGGAAGGGGTGTATATCAATCCGTTTTCCTAGACTTATATTATTCAAAATAAACCCATAAACCTGATCCAAAAGAGAACATCAGTAAGTAGAGTCTTTGCCACATTCGCTTGAGCTTGACAACCAGGTTGTACCCATGGGATGCACTTCCCCTGACTTTTGCTTGCCCATCTTGAACACAGGAGGGACAATGTCACCCCTCAGGAAAGGAGCAACACAGGTCCTAGTGTTTCTCTAGAACTCAGAACAAGATCTAAAAGGAATTTAAACCAGATGTTTCTCCCACTACCATGATACCTAGACCTCTGGGCTGAGTCTACAGGCTTTGGTTTCTGTGGCTACATTAGTTTTAATTAATGGCATTTGGCTTCCCTGCATCTCAGCATTGCACCAGCACAAACAAACTGTTTTCAAACCTGAGCTGCTGAGCCTACATTAAGCTGTTCTGCATTGTGTGGCTGTACTAGGTCAGGCCAGTATCAGCTAGCTCAGGGATTTTTCACTGAGATCCAGTGCAGTATAGACACCCCTTCGGGCACCCCTAGGGAATGTCATGAGCTTCATTCTGCCCAAAGCTAAAATTGTGAAAACTCCTGGAGGTGACCAAACCCTGGAGGTGACTGATCACCATAAGTATCTTCCTCTCTAATTGTGGCATTTCCAGGTGCAAACACAGGCACTTCTACATGCCCAGAACTGCACAGTTCTGAGAGATCTCAGCAGATTCACTCCCAATTGCAAACCCAGTTTCCATGGGGGATAAAAACTTAAGAGGGGATATTTATATTAGACAGTAGGAGGAAATTCTTCACTGTGAGGATGGTGAGACACTGAACAGGTTGCCCAGGGAAGTAGTGGAAGCCCCATCCTTGGAATTGTTCAAAAGCAATTTGGATGGGGCTCTGAGCAACCTGATCTAGTGGAAGGTGTCCCTGCCAATGCAAGGGGGTTGTATCTAGATGATCTTTGATGTCCCTTCCAATCCAGCCATTCTATGATTCCCAGAGCACGGCTGACTAGAGATCTCTACAAAATGCAGTTGCAAGCACCATTTGCTTTCTGTTTTCAGCAGGAAGAAGGGGAGATGCTGCCCCTTTGGCAGTCATTGAAACTATGCTCCTTCACTCAGTGAAAGCCACAGTGAATACAGATGAAATCCCGTTGGGGTGTTTTCTAGAGGGAGGTGTTCAGGATTTCAGTTGGTCACTCATGTCTTGATAGATATATTCAACATATAGTTGGAGTTGTCTCTGTGCCTTATACAGAAGCTCTTTTGTATTAAAAAGTAAAATACTAGGTGCCAGAAACTAAAATACTTATTCTAGTCCAGTGCTTAATCATTAGTCACTCTCCTTCCTAACACTTGCTTTTCCACACAGAGTTTCAGGTTCAAAACAAAAAACAACAAAAAAAAAACAAACAAAAAAAAACCAAAACAAAAAAATAAATAAAGGAAAGCAGCTTCTTGCTAAAGTTTCTGTGAGTTCAAGAGAAGATGAGACAATTGTTATTATCCTGCAGTATCCTGATTATCAGCACTGGTGCAGTCTCACCTTCAGTACTGCATGCAATTCTGGGCCCCACAATTTAAGAAGGATGTAAAGTTATTCCAGTTTGTTCAGAGGAGGGCAACAAAGCTGGTGAAAGGGCTGGAAAGAATGTCCTATGAGGAGCACCTAAGGACTTTGAGTTTGTCTAGTTTTGAGAAAAGGAGGCTGAGGGACGACCTCACCGCTCTCTACAGGTTCATGAGGAGGAGAAGTGGAGAGGGAGGTGCTGAGCTCCTCTGCCTGGTATTCAGTGACATTAAACATGGGAATACTTCAGAGCTGCACCAGGGGAGATTCAGGCTTGACATTAGGAAACATTTAATTACAGAGAAGGTGGCCAGACACTGTAACAGGCTTCCCAGAGGTGGTTGATCCCTAAGCCTGTAGATGTTTAAGAGGCATTTGGACAATGACCTTAATAACATGCTTTAACTTTCAGTCACCTCTGAAGTGGTTAGACAGTTGCACTGGATGAACATTGCAGGTCCTTTCCAACTGAAATATTTTTCTACTCTGTTCTATTCTATTCTGTTCTGTTCCATTCCATTCTGTGGAAGACAAATCCATCAGAAACTAATAAACATAGAGAATTCTGGCTCAGGAAACCCCTAAAGTGGACAATAATTGGAAGCTGAAGGAGAGCTCAGAAGTACAGTAGAATCATAGAATCATAGAATCATTTAGATTGGAAAAGACCTTTAACATCATTGAGTCCAACTGTTGATACTGCCAAGTCTACCACTAAACCATGTCCCTAAGCACCACATCTATGCAACTTTTAAATACCTTCAGGGGTGGTGACTCAACCACTTCCCTGGGCAGCCCGTTCCAATGCTTGATAGAAACGTACTTCTTTCCCCCTCTTCTTGTACTCTTTTTGCAGCATCTGCTTTTTGCCACTGTCAGAGAGCAAGGGTCTAAGGCACAGGATATGTAGCAGGTAGGGTGGACACAGAGAAACATTCAGCAGCATCCCACTGCATGTACCACCTTTAACATCATTGAGTCCAACTGTTGATACTGCCAAGTCTACCACTAAACCATGTCCCTAAGCACCACATCTATGCAACTTTTAAATACCTTCAGGGGTGGTGACTCAACCACTTCCCTGGGCAGCCCGTTCCAATGCTTGATAGAAACGTACTTCTTTCCCCCTCTTCTTGTACTCTTTTTGCAGCATCTGCTTTTTGCCACTGTCAGAGAGCAAGGGTCTAAGGCACAGGATATGTAGCAGGTAGGGTGGACACAGAGAAACATTCAGCAGCATCCCACTGCATGTACCACCTGGTACAGTGAATGCGGCAAGGCCACAGGAGAAAAAAATCTTAAGAGAGTTATTTGTGCCTGGAGTTATAGGGTTGTGGTTGCAAAGGGGATTTAAAGATAGCAACCTAAAGCAAGCTGTGTGGTGGGAGAGGATAACTTTGTTTTGAACAGGACAATACTTTTTCAAGTAACTGCCTTGTCTTTGGGTACACAGTCCATTCTGTAGGGGTGAAGGAGATACAGGGCTTTCCAAAGTACCAGTGGATCCTGTATGATGAAGGCTTTTTTTCATAACGCAGTCACAGTGAGGTTTTCCTTAGCTTTTGAGATCTCGTCTTTTGCACTCCTTCAATGCAGCTTTGTCCTATAATATTGATAGGAAGACTATGGAATTCTTCCTTAATACCTGGAGTAAAATGCAGTACTTCATCTCCTCACCAGCGAACCTGTATCATGCTTTTTCCGCATTACCTACATTGCAACCTTGCGATCCTTTTATTTTTCATTCCCCAAAAGCACCACATGCTCTGGACTCACTGCTGTTGATCCTCTTCACAGAAATAAAAGTGACAGCTTCTGTGAAAGGGGAAGTATTGCAGCAAGCCACATCTGAGCACTGAGCAGAACAATGCAATGAGTAAGGAGCTGAACCTTGAAGGGAATCTCCATTGAAGCAAAACACAATAGGAGAGGCTAATTCAATTAGCAACCAATACTTGTTGCTTGAACAAACTTCACTAAATTAAAAATGAAAAAAAATACACAATCAATGAACATGTTGGCAAAAACAGACCGACACATGTAAATCCTTGGAGTTTGTTCAGTTTGTCTTAGATCTCAGTAGGCTTCCCAGCTTACTTGAGTAGGGGAAGAGGGGCTGTTCTTGTTCCCTCTCATCTTCTGTATTTTCTTCCATAGATGAAAATAATCTAACATGGCAAGACTCTGCAAGCTTTTTCACACCATCCTACTATCCTATGTATTTCAAGTACCCTCCCATACAATCTTTCCTCCAGAACTGCCAAGTTATATACAGACTGAACCATACTATTTCGTTCCTATCACTATTTCTTTCCAAAGAAAGCTGCAAACATTCATTAAGCAGAGGTGTCAGGCCACTGGTTGGGACGTGCTATTGACCAGAGTAGGGAAAAGCAGAACTTAAATATCACACAAATACATCTAGTTCTTCAGGAGTCCTCCCACCCAGACCAAAGCAGCCTGAATGCTGACAGCACTGATTTAAATGTGTTAACAGCAAGCCCATTTTTTTCCTATCAAAACCTTATTATAAGGCAGTCAGTCAATCCTTGTGGTCACTTTGGGCAGCAGTGAGAAGGAAATGAGTCCAACATCAGATCACTAGGTGTGATCCCTTTCACTATTAGTTTAAAAATCCTGCCAGGGTAAGCCAGAATACTTTAAATCTAGTTAATGTAATTTGATCTGATTTTTGAAAAGGTTATTAAGACAACAAACAAGCAAAAAATAACAAGAAAAAATGATCCTTATTTCTGTGTAAATACATTATTTCATCCTTTTAAGAAGATGCATTGCTGTAGCACAAAGCCCCTTTATGTTAGCAATAAAAACAATTTTACTTAGCTCATGTCAAAGTTTATCGTGTGACTTTAAAGCATCTGTTAACTTTAACAGCATAAATGAAATCATCAGTGAATATGGCCTCACAAGGCAATTTAAAAAAAAATGTTTAAACCATTCTTGTCTGTAACCCCATGTCATTAACTGGTAAATCAGTAATTTATTTCCTATTAGAATTTATATAGTTTGCAGCAATTAAGAAGAAAAGCATAATTGCTGACAAACCCAGGGCACTATTTAAATCACTTCCTTGTTGACAACATATTTCTCCTTCCTAAAACTGAATGTCACTGAAATCTGATTTGTACAGAACCCTTGTGGACTCATCATTCAAATGTACTGCACCTGTCACCTGTGTGCTAGCATTCTGCTAAGGATCAATTTACATAACCTCATTTAATGGTTCATAAATCATACCCATTAAGCCCAGCTAACAGGAACCAAGGGTTCTAATTTATGCTGCCTTTCATAGCAGAAAATTGGGAGGCTGGAGCCTGTGGATAAAGAACCCAGGTCTTGCCTTTGATTGTTGATTGTGATGGTAAATGTATGGATGATGAGAACAGATTTTCACTTTATTGATTTCCTGCCAAAGCACAGCATGCTTTATTGTGAAAGGGGGCCTTTTGGCAGCAGTGCTAAAAGTGGCAGTTGTTTAGGAGCCCTTTGCCAAGATGACATATAAGACAATACTGAGTGGTAAATAGTAAAATAATATCAAGCTGAAATGTTAATTTTTAAAAAGAAACCTCCCCAAAGGTTCATAAAATATTTTCTGTCCTGGAGCACCTCACTAATAAAAATGAAGCCAGGTGATTACTATGGGGTATTAATTTTTTTAAAATCTATCTTTCTAAAAATTCTTTATTGTATTATAAATTATTCATGGTATTTCAGTCAAAGTAATGCAGATGTTTGAAACCCGCTGTAGAGTCGCAGTTCAGCCAGAGTTGTGTGCTGGGCCTTTCTTGAGCTTTGTACTCTGATACTCCCTTTGATTAAATACCTGGAAATAGATTTTTCTGTCATTTGGTTTTCCATTTTTAAGTTCTATTATTTAGTAGGTGGCTGCGTGCCGTGGTGAGTGTATTGCAAGATGGAATACAGCAGTTTTCCTACATGAGTTTAGGCAGGGTCTCAAAATACCAAAAATAGTCTTGGTGTTTCTTTCTAGAATTAAACAATGTTGGTGTGGTCCCCTTGCCTTGATCAAAATTGCACCCCTTCATTTCAGCTCACTCTATAATTTTCTGCTTAAAAGTAAGAAATCCTAATTTTCTTTATCTTCATGTTGAACAGACTGATTCTCAACAACTGGGAATTTAATTACTAATCCTGCAAATGGACAAATAACTTTGCAGGACTGAGATCACAGTTTGTGTCTTCTGCCAGTCCTGATGCTAACTGATGAAGACAAACAATATGCTGGGGATTTTCTTCTTTTCTACGTACAATCTAGGAATTTAAAGCTTTACCTTGGAAGATGCTGGCCATGCTCTGAATCGTCTTTATGTAAAAATCTTGCTCAGAAAGAAAACACAACCCAGTGGTTTTGGCATCAGCTGAACTTGGAAACTTCTTACTGAGGCTATAATGGTTGAAGTTCCACCACAGGTTTCCCTTGTGACTTTTGGAAATTCACTAGAACTCTCTGCACAAAATGCACTTACTTTGTTCAGTAGATTCCTAGTATAAAATACATAAATAGTCAACAGAGGAGGTATTAAAACCCTACTGCCTGCCTCCCTCCCCTCTTTGTGTTGCCCTGTCAACTAAGCTAAGACTTGCACCCTGTCATTTTTATGTCACTTCATCTGGTGGCCATTCATCACAGGTCTGCAGGGTGGAGAGAGGTCTCCTAGCCCAGTTCAAGCTTTGGTATTCTGGTACTTCGAGATGGACCTTCTAATTCTTCAATTGGTAAAGAACATGAATAAAAATCTCCCACTGTGAATCAAAATCCTCTACCTACTCCTCTTTGTTATGAAAGGCACTGTATTTTTTCCTGCCCACATTTGAGCAGACCTTACTCTAAGTGTGCTCTATAAGATCTATATAAACAAGATCTGGGTATGACAGACAGTGGAACATTCTGTAGACCCTGGGAAGTCTTAGTTATAACAGAGTAGTTTACCTCTATCAAGACGGATATACTGGGTATCCTAGTACTTACAAACCCAGAAAAAATAGACAATTAGGTGGATTTTAGGCACCTTTGTGGAAAAGCAAGGATTTTGAGGATTTTAATCTGGGGCTTTGAGGGAGTCATAACTGTCTATTTGTAGAGTTTAAGCTCCAAGAGCAAGTAGTGTCCAGTAAGTGTCCATTTGTAGATCTTCAAGCTCTAAGAGTAAGTTTTGGTGAATATTGCTGGTGCAGTTTCACACATCTGTGCCATGAACTCCCTGCCTTACCCCTCTCCTGCCGGTAACTAGCCCTGTAGCAGAAAAGGCAAAACGAGTATGTACCTCAGCCATGCTAGTTCACAGCTCTGTGTATTAACATTGGGGCTGTTGAAGTTCGCTCTGAGACTGGCAAATGTAGTGCAGCAGCTGGGAAACGAGCACACATTTATTCAAACCTTTCTCTTCCTGCAATGGTGGCAGCAACTTCTGGCAAAGAGGGAGAACAGATGGGACAAGCAATGTCTTAAACTACCATAGTTGCTCACTGTTGTGTGTACAGAAGTGGATTCCTCAGGCTCTGTCTCACTTCCCATTTGCAGAATAGGGAGATAGTGCTGTAAGAACTAGATAGATTAGAAAGGATAAGAGCAATCAAGTCCACATTAGTATCTTAGATTTCTTCTCTCAGTAGCAGCATATATTTAAGTATCTGCAATATTGAAGCCTGAATGCTAATTGTTTTGTACATTGGAGTCCTACATTGGTTTCTTTGTCTCGTGAAATCTAATACAATTTTTTAGTGATGGAAACTGTTGAGTCTCCTCCAGTTATTCTAATGCACCTGAGTCCTGGGCTCAAACATCCCTACTGTTCAAGTCCTTGGCCTTTGCTTAAACTTAAACCAACAATCCTAATGAGGAGCGGGAAGGCTTTGTAACCTCAGCCTACATGCTAGTGTGTGAACCTCACTGTACTCATTTCCATTTGTGATATAAGTAATATTTCAGCTCAAGATTCCAGAGGTGAGGGGTTTTTAACTCAAGCTCACCTCTATTAAAAGAAAAATAAATACTAGGCTGCTGGAATCCTGCTATTCAATTTCAAGGTCCTATTAATCAAAACAAAACAAGATCAAAATCACAGACTATAAAATACCATTCTGGTTGCTATTTAGATTAGGATTATTTATTTTTCAGATGCAGGAGTGAGCTGAAACCTAGTGAAGAAAGCAACTCTGCAGATGCTGAGGGATGTCACTGGCAAATCTTAGTGATCTATTTTAAGGTGTAACCACACACAGATGTTCCCATGCCTTCCTGACAAAGGTTGCTGCTGCTGTGATAATGAAGCAGAATAAATCACACACCTACATCCTAAATTCACTATCTGAAATGCTATCTTTTTCTTCTCTTCCTGTGGAAGTGATAAGACCAAACAGAGCTATAGAGATGACACCTCAAGAGGTGACATTGTCACAGACACAGTTTTTGGAACCCCCAGTTACTGTGATCACTTTATGTATTTAAATGAAATCACAGGGTTTTTTTTTTAATGAGGACTAAAGCAGACCAAGAGCAATTCTAATCTCTGCAGAACATTTCCTCCCAAGTGCTATTCCTTCACAGCTTATGCACACAGTTAGCTCAATAAATTGCAGGTAGCCCACTGACAAGACTAGAGCAGATTCCATAAACTCCATTCACATCAACAAGACTTCCATGAATTGCAGTGGATTATGATCTCTATGAGTGGAACTAAGCCACTAAGGCTACTGAGGGAGACAGTAGCCACAATGTGAGTCAATCATGTTCCTGCTTTTTACTTCAAGTCAGGCAGGACTTCACAGTACACCATTCCCATGTAATGTCAGTGGCATTAATGGATATACACCATGGTGCCTAAGACTACCAATAGGCACAGCAAACGTGTGTCAGAATGCCCAAGGTGAAGTGTAGTGCTGGACGTGCCCATGTGTGCATAGACCTATTTCAGTCAATTTCTATCAAGAGTCTCCAACCTTCATTAAGAGAAAGTTCATTTCCTGGAGCCATTGTACTGTGTTATTCTGATTTACTGTTATCTTTTGCTTCTTCCTTTCTTTGTCCTGAATGCAGGACTACTTTTAAAACTGCTCCACCTTGACCAAAGTTGGGTGCTGCTATCTGGGAATATAATAAAGAAAAATAAGAATGTGAGGATGGGAAGAGAGAGAGCAAGGTGGGAATGCAGGCAGATATCCAAGATATTTTAAGGCTCTGACAGAGTTGTCAGTGACACATTAGGCTTAGACAGCAAACATTCCTCCAGTGAGTCTTGCCACTCTCCAATGTAGAGCTGTCCAATGTGCTCTTATATCATCCTGCGAGAAATTCACATCCTTAGACTTTGATGTTATAGGTAAGTGAAACTATGAATAGTTTGATCTAATGCCTTTAGTTTTACCCATTGACATGTAGTGGGTGCTCCTGGTGGCATTTGCCAACACAGGCAGTCAGAAGTTAATCTTTATCAGCCGAAACTAGATATAACTTCACTGAAATTGATTTATTATTCAAGTACAAAACTGGTTTAAATGGAATAAGGCAAATAAAATGCACTATGTATTTAAAATAGCCCAAACAATCCAGTGTTTGACATATTTTTTGGTTTCATATGGAGGTTATATAAAAGAGACTATGCACTAATTTTGGGTCAAGATGAAGGCAGAAGTACAAACTCTGGTCCAGATCTAGCATGAGCTTACTCGGATTAAACTTGACAGGATACAGATCTGATCATACTGAAATGCTCTGTCTCATAAAGGTAAAGATACTGTACTTGCAAAACTATGGCCCAATATTCCCTTTCAGCCATGATCTTGTTAATACAGTTCTTCATTCCTTATTGAGATATGCCCCAGGATTATTCCAAGAACACAAAATGTCTCAACTTAAATGTAGAATTCCAGGAAAACCACAGACATAAATGCTAGAAGACATCCTATACATGCTCTAGTCTAGCAGCTTTTCAACTCCACAGGACAACTCTGTGAGGCACACTGAAAATGGGCTAAATAGATTCTCTAACATTTAGTCCTTTTAAAATACTGAAATGAAAATAATCCTAAAATATGCAAATATTGATTCAAGTGTATTGCTTTACAGGAAAAGAAGATTACTTTTTGAGGTCACGGAAGCGCAAATAATATGGAGGTTTTTCAAACTTTTTTCTAAAGGTAAAAAAGGTTTGTGTAATTGCTCTGACTATCCTTCCACTGCTCCTCACTTCCCTTAGTAATTCTTCAATACATAGTCTTATTTCATTGAAATAGTAGAGAGAGGTTGGAATTCTTAACAGACATTTCAGATTCAAGCTGACTGGAAGATTAATGAAAGCTGGCAGTTGGGCAGGGGTGTAAAATTAAAGTGATCTCATTGACAGTAAAACTGTAATACAACATCAGCCATCAAGCCACAAGACACAAAGGCTAACACAGGAAAGAGACCATGGAGCCAGGTTTCCTAATACTGATATTCATGAAGCTATTCATTTCTCCAAGGCTTTTACATTCAAATCTAATAATATATCTACAAACTAAGAAATCTGCTGACTTTGTTTTAAAAGAAACCCAAAGGGCTTTTTTCTAGTATCTTACCTTTCCTTTTGGAAGCTTTTCTGGCCACCCAATTATAGTACCTAAATGAATAAATATCTGAATACAGCTATTTGTATGATTACTGAAACCATGCTGATGGAGTTAGTATGCAAAATCCATTCCAAGGAACGGAGGATAATCCTTGTATATGAAATAGAAAGGTGTAGGTTAGATTAAGTTCAGTAGTGGGAAAGTCCCTTTAGAAATAGAACTCTGAACAATTCCCAGGTACCTAGGAAGGGAAAAGGTGTATTTTTTTTTTTTTTTCTTAATGAGTACAGGCTGGGCGCAACAAGCTCTGTTAGCTGCATTTCAAAATAGCTTCTCTTATTAAACATATGTGTGCATCTGTAAACGTAAGTCCTGCAGAGTGTAGTTAAATACTCTTTACTAATCCATCTACTCAATTACCGCTGCAAATGATGTGTCTCACACATGATAAATAGAAAAGAAAGTGATAAAGTGAGAAGAATGTCTTACACATGATAAAGTGAAAAGAAATTAAGTGCCCAGTCCTGTGAGACAACAGCTATCTGTAGGTTCTGTTCATTTCTATGCCTTTTAGAAATAATCTTTAGGACAGCTCTAAGAATTTGCTTAAAATTCTGCCATGGACCCCTGCTCTTTCCTTCCGAAAAGGAAAGGAAAGGAAACAGGAAAGGAAAGAAGA
Source organism: Chaetura pelagica (assembly GCF_000747805.2). Lineage (NCBI taxonomy): Eukaryota > Metazoa > Chordata > Aves > Apodiformes > Apodidae > Chaetura > Chaetura pelagica. The sequence continues at coordinate 3,027,946 of NW_009952694.1, forward strand.
AAGAGGAAAGGAAAGGAAAGAGGAAAGGGGAAAGGGAAGGGGAAAGGGAAAGGGAAGGGGAAGGGCAAAAGGAAGGGGAAAGGGAAGGGGAAAGGGACGGGAAGGGACAAGGGCAAAAGGAAGGGGAAAGGGAAGGGGAAAGGGAAAGGGAAGGGGAAGGGCAAAAGGAAGGGGAAAGGGAAGGGGAAAGGGAAAGGGAAGGGGAAGGGCAAAAGGAAGGGGAAAGGGAAGGGGAAAGGGACGGGAAGGGACAGGAAGGGATGGGAAGGGGAAAGGGAAGGGGGAAGGGAAGGGAAGGGAAGGGAAGAGGAAGGAAGGAAGGAAGGAAGGAAGGAAGGAAGGAAGGAAGGAAGGAAGGAAGGAAGGAAGGAAGGAAGGAAGGAAGGAAGGAAGGAAGGAAGGAAGGAAGGAAGGAAGGAAGGAAGGAAGGAAGGAAGGAAGGAAGGAAGGAAGGAAGGAAGGAAGGAAGGAAGGAAGGAAGGAAGGAAGGAAGGAAGGAAGGAAGGAAGGAAGGAAGGAAGGAAGGAAGGAAGGAAGGAAGGAAGGAAGGAAGGAAGGAAGGAAGGAAGGAAGGAAGGAAGGAAGGAAGGAAGGAAGGAAGGAAGGAAGGAAGGAAGAAAGAAAGAAAGAAAGAAAGAAAGAAAGAAAGAAAGAAAGAAAGAAAGAAAGAAAGAAAGAAAGAAAGAAAGAAAGAAAGAAAGAAAGAAAGAAAGAAAGAAAGAAAGAAAGAAAGAAAGAAAGAAAGAAAGAAAGAAAGAAAGAAAGAAAGAAAGAAAGAAAGAAAGAAAGAAAGAAAGAAAGAAAGAAAGAAAGAAAGAAAGAAAGAAAGAAAGAAAGAAAGAAAGAAAGAAAGAAAGAAAGAAAGAAAGAAAGAAAGAAAGAAAGAAAGAAAGAAAGAAAGAAAGAAAGAAAGAAAGAAAGAAAGAAAGAAAGAAAGAAAGAAAGAAAGAAAGATTTGTCTTAATAATATCTGTTGGTTTATCATGCATATGGTATCTTTAGACTGATTTGAAACACTTTTGATGTGACCTACAAGATCAGTATTGACCACAGTGCACATTAATGATGGAGCTTTCTCTTTACATACTTTTGTCTTAGCAAATCAAATTCGTAGTATTCTTTCTGTGCATTCTTCAATTCAATTTGGTTTGTATAATGTGGGGGAGGGGATGGGGTTTTTGGTTGTTGTTTTTTACAATTCAAAGGATTTTAATTCACATAAGTGAGCTGCCAAAGTGCAGAAAACGGTCAGACTGCCATGGGCCCTACCCATTCATGGTGGAACTGCAGGAGACAACAGAATTACACCAGTGATGAATTTTACTCATTGTGTGTCTTCCACTTAAATTTAATCAACCCTTTGAGAACCTCTTTCATTTCAATGGCATTACATGAAACAACTCAATGTGATACAATTGAAATTGCATTGATTCCTCTGGAGATGCAGATATCGACACAAGTCTGTAAGATCTCATCTTCTTTAAGGTTACTAAAATAATTGCATTTTTATTTAATGTTTTTAGGCTTTTAGGCAATAAAATATCTAAATGAATTTGTATGTCAAACCTGGAGTTAAATTGAATGAGTTCAGTGTTTTATTATTGCTCTCTATTTGCACCAATATCACTGAGAACTGAATGAAAGCTTTTCTTTTCCACCTATGAATGATTGTACTTCTGAAATAAAATGTACTTGTCTAGATTCCAGATTATTTAAAACTCTGACAATTTATTTGGATATTCTTGATGAATTAGGGATATTTTTACTTATTTCAATATAATTTCAAAGTAAATTGGGAATGCTAAAAAAAAAAAATACACATCCATCTAGTGACAAAACATTACGCTCTTGGAGACATTAAAAATCATATTAGAACTTTGGTTGGTTATAGATGCTTAGCAGCAACATACAAAAGGGATCACTATAATTATTATCCCCTGCTGCTGGAAAGAACTCCTTTTGTCACTGTCAGCCTCTGAGGCAGAAAAATTATTCTGCAGTTTTTCCAACTGATGATGTTAAAGCACTGTGCTAACAGTAGTGCTGAAATCAACAATTAGAGCAATTTGCTCAATACAAATCTGAGGTTATTTCTCATTATTCCCCTTTTTTTTCAAGGGAAGGCTTGCTGACACACAAATCAATAGACTGCCTATGTAATTCTTGTGTTACAACAACAATATATGTAAAAGGTGCCCTCCATGCCAGGTCAGTGGTTAAATAAGTCTTTAGAATGGAGACAATATTCAGGTTACTTAGGTTTGTTCTCAGTTCCTTTCTTTTTCTTCCTGACATCATTTCCAGTCTTGAGTGATTATGAAAAAGTTTTGTGGTTTCCTATAGACCAGGTCCCTAAGGGTACTTCATCTTTGTGACTTAACTCCAGGGAAGGTTTATGGTTGAGGATTCTCATCTAAGGCAGGTGTTCTTTCTGGCTCACCAACTGGATTCAACAGGTGAGCCAGGGAAGTGCTGTTTCTTCACCTTTTGCTCCTTGGGAGCTTAGAGAGGTTCCCTGAAAATGCTTTCTTTGGTATCTGACTCCCACCTAAACATGAAAAGCTCAGAGCTGAAAGTTTAGCAAGGAGGAGGCTGAACCTTGGAACGAGCTTTCCAAGAACCTGGAAGGGCCTGGCCTTTTGGTTGCTGCTTGTTAAAGACAAGGGTCCACATACTGCAATGCTCATATATATTCATCATTTTCAGCATATGAATAGCCTCATTGATTTCAGAGGAACTATTAAAATTTAGAAGAAAAGTGTTCATAATCATTTACATACACAGTGACCTAAAGTAATTCACATGCCTTTTTCCCAGTAGCCTGAATTCCCCCTTACTTTGGACTATTATACTCACAAGTCATCTTGTCAAAATTAAGGCAGGACATAAAATCGTGAAAGATGAACAAAAGTGCTCACTTTCATACCTTTTTTTCTCCTATGAAAGGAATTTTAGTTTACATTTTTAAAATTTCTTTGGGGGGTTGGCTTTGCATGTGTCTGCATTTAAAATTGGCCAGTGCGAGCAATCTTTGTAAAATATTAATAACCAGTGTTCACTATGTTTTCTCCTCCTAGATGCACTTTTAAAAACTTACCTACATTAAGACAATAATAAAATAAAATTTATGTTCCTAAAATAACTCTTCAACTGCAAACCCATAGCAAACCCATTCTTCTTGCAGTTAGCAACAGTGTACTTTCCAGCAACCGCCAAACACTATGAAAATGGTTTCATTTACTTCCAGAATTTGCCAAAAACAGATGACTGAAACTGGTAATGACTATTTTCTATTCTCTATCCCTAAGTAATTGACCATTAATTATAATATCAATAGGCTGTGAATAAGTAAAGCAGACACATGTTAGGGCTACATTTCATTTGTAACTGTTTTGTATATATCATAAATCTCTAATATTGGGCTATTGTCACACATGATGAATTATTGTAAGCATGTCAGCACATAGTGGAAGTCAAGTACATTCAAATACTACTCAGTCAGAATTGAATTTGGCATGATAGTCTCATAAAAGGGGACTCAATTGAGAGTTTCCACTTGCCTGCTCTAAACTTGTCACTTGTAGGTGCTAAAGAGCTTGTTGTGTTGGTTTAATTAGTCAACAAATCGGTCCTTACTTGATTGCGTGGTCGTATCACATATGTTAACACTTCACTGTTTGATGGAGATATTAACAAGTGACAAGAGTCTCTTGGTCTATGGACTTTAAAGAAGAGAAGCTCTTCTATATTATTTCATTTGGTCCTGCCAATATTTATTAGATCATGCAGGCTGCAGGCTGCCAGCAAGAGAAAGACAACACAAACATTTTTCAGGGTTATGCTCATCTGTATCCCAAAGAAGGGTCACTAAACAATCAATGGTAGAAGAATATAAGTAAGATGAGTGTTTTCTACCACAGCTTAGAAATTCATTATTTGATACAGTTTGCTGCAGACCTCCTTGGAGCTTTTTTCACTTAAAGATAATTTATGACAAGAACAGAGAGGTTCTTGAAAATGCTATAGCAACTGGAGCTGAATGATGCCACTCTGGCACTAGATGCATAGTCACCAGAGGCCAGTAAAAAGGAAGTTTGCATTTGTATGAAGAACTGTATTAGTTAAGCATTCATCAGTGTTGTATAAAATATTCATATTACTTGTTGGTGGAAGATTAAACAAAAAACCTTCAATAATTAAAATGGCTTATTCCCAGGAGTGGGGGGTGGGGAAAAAGTGGGTCCTCTGCAAGTTTGCAAAAGGGCTTGTCTATTCACTTTTTGTATAGCAGCAAACAAAAGAGGAGTGCATACTTTATAGGCTCCACTTGTTTGACCACCATTCTGTTATAGCTTTTATCTGTGTTTTACCAGTAATCAGGTCTCTGAAGCATGTGCTGTAGTAAAGGGAAATATATCACATATAGAAAATCTCCTTAGTAATTTTTGATGAGTCTCTTGCTAATAAAAGCCATTTAAAGCATTTTGATAGGTGTCATAATTGCTATCAGTCATAAGTATTGACCAACTGGTCTCAACAATATGTGAAGAATTATAATGAGAGAGGATCTCCCTAAGTTTTCTTGTATAATAGTGTTATACCTAATCTTTTTTTTTTTTTTTTTTTTTTTTTTATTTAAAACACTAGTGAACGATTTTAATAATTCCTTTAAAGGGGATGCAAATAATTATTCACATACATAAAACCTCATTGCTTCCGTCTTCATCAAAAAGTTACAAACTCCTTACTTTTTAATTTTCACTATAATGGTCAGTCTTAACATTACCTGCCTTTTAATGCATAGAGTGATCCTCAAAAGTCATGTCTGCTACAAGCCTCCTGTATTAAATCACCCTAGTTTTTTCACAGTGATTTTAGGTTTTTCATGTCATGTTACTGGTACAAGAAAATTTACAAAACTAAGTTAAAAATTCTGTGATAAATTTGCTCATTAATAACCAAAGATAGAACAATATTTTTAAAAACAGTGGCAAAGAAGTCGCTTGCCTAAATGTCTCAATGCACCATTTTGCAAAAATGTTAGATGCATTCATAAGCTTGAACATACATATATTAAATGAATTTTGTAAAAATTGAATAATTTGTTAATAACAACTGCAGATTTTGGAAATTCAAATGCACAATCTTAAGAATCAAAAGTCATTGCAATCTTTTCAGTTGCATTAGTACAGATAATTTGTGAATACACCTATGTGTAGATACATACATTTTTGTGAAAACAGTAAAATTATTTACTAATAAGCATCTAAAATGTAATGGCTGTTCGAAACTGATTTTCATTTATGTGAGCAGACTCTTGCCAAGTATTTTTATCTGTGGTTCTCAGGTGCAATCTGTATTAGTCTGAATTGTTTTAATTAGTTTGAAAGTAATGTTCACTTCTTATTCGAGTATCTGGAGTTAATTGCTGTACATTGTTGTAATTTTTATTGCATTAACAATGAAGATGCCAAATAGGAATTTAGGGCCCAGATATTCTGGAGACATCACAAACACAGAACAAAATAATGGTCTTGGTCTGGTGTCAGCAATATTTACCTTGTTGTATGGTGTAGTATTTTTTATGGTGTATGGTCATATTTTGTATGCTTGGAATGTGGGAATAAAGATCCTAAATTTCCAGAGCTTTCAAATTGTTCCTGCTCTGGGTGAGAGACCACAACTTTGAAAGATGTTAAAATAAGAATCTTTGCTCAGAGGCCCAAAGTCTCTTGGAAATTTTGCAGTTGTGCCAATCCTCCAAATTGTTGGGGAGCTTCTTTGAATTACTAAGTACACTTATTTCTATTGATTGCAGTGAACAGGGGAAAACAAAGAACTGGAGACTTCAAAATGCATTTTATGTCTTTCAAAATGAGGGCTTGTAATGTCCGAAATTGGTGACTACTCTGGATTTGTTATGAGTTCATTTACCTTGATGTTTCTGGAAATACCTCTCCCAGTGTATTAGTGCAAATTTTATTTATTGCTTGTTAATTCAAAATACATAATTTATAATTCTAAAATGCTCTTTTAAACTCTAATCACTGATCAATACCTTTTCTTTCTTTTTTTTTTCTTTCAGTCTTTTTTAAAAATCAGATCTGTTTAATCGATTGCTTTTGCTACAGGATATTGTTTTGGTCGTGTGGCAGCACTACCCAAATTTCACCTCCTCTATACAGAGCTGAATGACTGACAGCTGTCCTTCCCAATGCTGAAAGCAGAGGCTATTGAGGTAAGTAAGGCTGATAGGTCAGTCCAGAGAAGCAGTGCCCACCCCGCAGGTACTGGGGGCTGCTGTTGGATTCCTCCAAAGCTGCATCCTTTTCAGCTTGAACAATACCCAGTTCCACAGCCTCTGCATACAGGGCAAGTACTCCTGTCCCTGACCATCTCGGTGGTACTTTCACAGAATCACAGAATGTTGGGTGTTGGAAGGGACCTGGAAAGATCGCCTAGTCCAAACCCCCTGCTAAAGCAGGATCCCCTAGAGTAGTCACACAGGATGCACCCAGGTGGGTTTTGAATGTCTCCAGAGAAGGAATACTTTGCTGAACTCCCTTCAGGTGATCATCACCTTTCTTGTACTGGTGCTTCCAAAACAGGACATAGCATCTCGATGTGGTTTACCAGGAGGTGATCACTCTCCTTGGTCTACGTGCTGTGCTCATATGACTATTGCCCTGGATGCTCTTGTTCAGGGGCACACTGAAGGCTCATGTTCAGCTTACTACCCATGCAGACCATCAACTTCTCTGAGGTGCAGAGCTGCTCCACAGCCTGGCAGCCCCCAGCCTGTACTGCTGCAAGGAGCTTCCCCTCCTCAGGGGCAGGACTTTGCGTTTGTCCTTGTTGAATCAGAAATATTCTTATAGGCCTACTCCTCCAGACCACCTTGGGTCCCCTTTGGATGGCAGTTGTGCCCTCAAGTGCATCAACTAGTGTCACCAGTTTGGAGTTACCTCACACCTGATGAGAGTGTACTCTGTCATCTGCTTCAGATCATTGGTAAAGGTGGTTACCAGAAGAGGTATCATGGATAGATGCACTGTACTGCTCAATGTGTTACCAGCCGCCAGGTGGAGAATGACTCATTAATCATTACCTTCTGAGCCTGATGATCCAACCAGTTATTTACTCATCCATTTGTCCAACATTCTAGATCATAACACAATAATATTTTTAAGACTGTCCAAGGTCTTGCTAAAGGTAAGGTAATTGGCATCCACTGCACTCCCCTCATCTGCAGATTGAGTCATTTCATCATAGAAAGCAATCAGGAAAAGCATTATTTTATCTGCTGACTTTCCAGTCTCCGCCTTCTTCATACAGCCATAAATGCATTCAAGGAGGACTCATTCTGTGATTGTCTTGGAGACCAAAATAAGGCTTTCCCAGATTGCCCCTTTGGCCTGTTTTGAAGACGGGTGCAGCATTTGCCATTCTGTAGTCATTGCAGACCTTTCCCTGATCTCCATGACCTTTCAAAGATGACAAAGAGTGGCCTCACTATGATACTGGCTACAATATAGATTCCAACAGAGATAAGTGGAATCACGCCTTAAAAGCTTTGAAAAAATATGAACTTCTTGCTATTCAAGCTACAGTTGCATACTAGGAAATAATAAATAGTTCCCATGGAAGGAATTAGTTCAACAGGACAATTTGGGTGATTGTCATCACCCTTTCAGTAGCCTGGAAGACGCCCTTTCAATAGCCTGGAAACAGCCTTTTATAAAGAGTGGAATTATATGGAAAGTGTTAAAGGGAGTCCCTTTCTGAATGCTCTTTATTCTATCCCTCTGGATTCTTCTTTACATATGTTCACTGAGACACTGAAGTAAGTTTTTTCATTACTGAACCAGTGGCACTATGAGAGGATGAATCCCATTCCCTTTTGACTTGTACATTATCAAGATAACTGTTGGGTGTGCCCTGATTGAAACATGCAGCTCTATGAGAGCCAGTTCATTCATGCATCAATAGATGCCTCATCACAGAATACATATATATATATGCATAGTTACTCTTCAGATTAGCCACAGCCATATCTTTGTAAAATGTTTAATTACCAGAACACAACACACAGATTACATTTCCTCCCTTAATCAACCTCAAGATAAAGTCAATTCTGCCTTGGGGCTGGAAGATCAATGTGATGACATCTTGAGATCCCTTCCAGCCCTATTACCCTTATAATAAACAGGAAACAAAGACACCAAATTGCCATCTGTGTGTGCTTGGATTTTCTGCTTTGCCAAACATTAATGAGAAAAGTGACACTTAGCTGTTGCTACTGAAATTGTCTTCAACTATATGAGTCAGCCCAAGATAACAAATGTGTTATTATTTGAAAGTAGTATGGGCAATGCAGTAGTCCTCGACTACTCTTGAGTCCTTCAAGAAAATGTTTATTTTGAATGACAAAAAAAAATATTCCAGTGGTATCCACCCCCTCCCCCCCAGCCACATTCTTACAAGAAAAACCCTAAACCAAGCTAAAAATCATTATTCTAAACACATGCTTGAATGCATTGTTTTTCAAGGCAAGCTGTAGTCTAATATCAAATATTTGGCTCTACATATTGGAAATGTAAAGATAATCTGTGAATATCATGAGTGTACTCTGCTACAAAGCTAAATTTTAAATGCACAGTTTGCACAGTGTGGAGCTTAATTATTTCAAGACTCTGGAATTCTTTGTCTCTCTTCAGTAGCTGCAAAAGGACCCTAAAAGACTGGCAGTTCAGACGCCTCACTTTTGGGCAGCTTAAGCGTGGTGGGATGATCTTTAGGGATCTTTAGAGATAATGTGTTGCTCATTGATGTTCTGAGATGCCAAGCAGTGAGTAGAGCTGGACTGAGGCACAAACACATATCCTGTCCTGACACATCTGCTAAATGGGTCATTGCGTCTGACGTGGGACCTGGAGTAGTAAACCCTGCTACAGGTGTAGCCCAGAGAGCTTGAAACAGCAACTCTAAAAATAACTGCAGTTATTCAGCTTGTCTATCACAGTCTTAATGACACTGATGTAGTTGCTGAGCAAAAAGTAGGGATTTCTACTCAAGTTTGTGAAATGGGAATAATATGTTATTCAAATAATAAGAAATTGCAATAAGGATCCTTAATGCTCCTGTGCGGGTGTTTTCCACACGCTGTATGTTCATCACCTATGCCAGCATGTGCCTCTGCCCTAATGTGCAAAGTAAAAAGACTCCGGAGTGTCATCTGCTCAACGGTTTTTGAAAGGTCTGGATGTATATGATCCACTAGGTGTCAGGGCACAGCACGCAGAAGCATCCTCACAAGAGCAGATACACCACAGGTATCTGATCCTCGCCTGGTTCTCGTGGAGTTTCCCACTAAGCAGATCCTAGCCTGGTTGGTTAAGGGACCCAGGAGTAGTTCTGCTGACAAGCAGGACCCTCACCCAGAGGCCATGGCATAGTGACATTAGGCAGCTGGCTTCTAGTACGGGCTCTGTTTTGCAATAAATTAACACTTGAACATTATCTGTGCAAAATTAAGAAAGCTGTGGAGCTATCTAGAGTTTACTTCAGCTCCAATGCAGATAAGCACTAAAACCTAATATACATAAAAATCTGATAAATGTAAAAACATAGCAAATTCACTTTCAAAGTATCCCACAAAATGAAAACGTACAATTTATTTGATGTCAAGTTGTTACTTTGCAACATTCACGTAATGATTGTAACTCAGTTACAAGTGTTAAAATTTCCTTTGGTCAGTTTCAGACTCTGTCATGCTTCAAATGCTGGCAAAACAAGAAGAAATTATATCCAGTTTTGGATGTGTTTCAGTTTGCCATACTTGTGCAATAGAATGCTGGTACATAGTCTTAAATCATATAGACTCTAAGCAGATATACTCATATAGAATAATGTCCATTGCTTAGTGGCTAAATTTGTTTTAAAAAAAAAAAAAAAAAAAAAAAAAAAAAAAAAAAAAAGAATGGACATGAACATGTGCTCAAGTTTTCCATCAAAGTGAGGTCATGAACAGCTGTTGTACTTTATTGAATATGTTAATGGCAGAAGTTAACAGGTAATTTGTAGTTAATTTCAAATTCCTTGTAGAGTTCAAGATGCCTCACAGCACTTGCTCTAAGAGTCAAATTGTAGCATTTCCAGCTAAGTGCTTCCAACTAATTTTAACCAATTGTTCAGTCACACTTCTTAACATATTTCAACAATTGATAAATGTGTGGCAAAGTGTTAATACTAATTCTTAGTGAACTCTAAATGTTGGCAGAGCCACTGCAGGAGATTATTGTGAACTTCAGTTTGAGATCATTTGAGTTATAAAATGATTTCAGATTTCTTACCCTCTTAAAAAGTTAAATATCTGCTTGGTACTGAATTGCATACATAAACTGTAAGGTCTTCATTCAAAAATCAGGAAAAAAGGTTTAACTTTATTGATTTTATGGTACCTTTCATGTGTGCTTAGTCTGTACTCCAAGAAGACTAGCCTGCAGAAGGGCCAAAAAATTCAGGAATACCTGGGTTCAGTGGTCCAAAGTCTTTCAGATAGGATCTCAGTACCTGTGCCTGATCGCCAAGTTGCAACCCTAAGCATCACTTGGGTCTGTAATGCCAGATTAAACTCCAGTAGAGAAATCTCAGCTACTTTGGGTTTGTGTAAGATGCGAGGCATGGTGAGTCATCTCTGAATTTACAGCAAAACATCAAATATTAATATACCTGCAGATGCAGACAAGGTATATATGGTAAAATATGGAACTGTGATCATTTATTATGCTTCTATGATTATTGCTCTTACCTCTTACATTTCCACCTCCTGAGCAGCCCTTGATTGCCACAAAAAAGAGACAAACTTCCAGAGAAATATTCTCCTCTCAAAATTAAAATACTATCTCACTAATCTTCTCTGCAGTGGAAGAGAGTATTACACTACCAGAAAGGATGGCAAGACCCAAGAGAATAAAAGCCCAGCAGGCCTGGCAAGACTGAACATTGAAGCTGAATATCTTTAGCTAAACATTTGCGGTCACTTTTAACAGCTCCAACTCCCTCTAACAGCAGCTGTTCTAAAAGTAATTAAATCAACTTGACACTAAATATAGCCCCAAAAAATATTTAAAGGCTTTCTAAAATAATTTTGAAGGGGTTTTTTATCTGCTGGAAATTACAAATTACTTCAATTAATACAAAAATATACTCCAACTGTGGCTATAAATACAGACATATATATTTAGGCTATATGTGTATAAGCTATATATATATTTAGACTATGTATATTTTTGTATCTGTACATGTATATACACTGAAGAGCTTACAAGGATATATACAGAAAAATAGTACATCTTTAAAGGTCAATAAACAATATAAGGGTTTCAAATCACGGCCATTAAAAATAACCCTTTAGGCAAGCATTTTGATTTTCTCCCTGAGATTAAAGTTTACAGGCCAAAATTTTGGTGGATTTAATCCTGGACAGATTGACAATACATTATCTTAACCCTGGAGCACCTGACAGTCCAGCACCTTGCCCTAGTAAAATTCAAAAGGACAAAGCTCCAGCTAGCTCAGGAACTTGTTTTAGGTCCTGGAAACAACCATGATACCAACCATTAAAGGTGTGTAACATTCCTACTTGCCTTTATTCACTCTACAGGCTAGAAATATCTTTGCTGCAAGCACAGCAAGGCAGCTACTCCCCTCTCCCAGAGGTGGCTTCGTGCCAGCTGACCCCATTCTAAGTACATCCCTTTCATTGCAAAACTGCCATGCACCACAACAGAGGAAGAGGAAAAAATTGACTTCATAAGTATGAGATTTAGAGGGAGGGAAAGAAACATGTATTAAAAACTTAAATGTTTGGGTTCTTTTAAATCTTGTAAGGCCCATATGGCTATGCTATTATCATGTCTCTGAATAGAGCAGTGGAAAAAAATATAAAAACATCACTTTAAACCTGTAGTTAGGGTATTAGGGGCCTGATCCAAAGCCAAAGGAAGACAATAGAGAGAGTTTGTATCAAATGCTGAATGCCCTCTGAGCCCATCAGAGGGATTATGGATCATCTGACAAATATGTCATTCTGTGCCCAACCATGCTAACCTTATTGTGCTGTTTCAATTGTGGTAAACATGCAGCTGATGCAAACATATATAGGACTTACTTTTTTCCCAAATCTTGAAGGATTTTTTGAAGCAGATCTAAAACTTGCCCTCCTTCTTGCATATTTTAGGGTTGCAACTTACTGAAACATTTAAAGAACTTCAGAATTTCTTCATACAAAGTCCACCTTAATTCCCTTAGTTAAGAAAAACAATGTCAAACGTACCAAATAGGATACTTTATTTTTCCTTCACAGAAAATATTTTATTCATCAACGAAAAGTTGTCTTATTTAAAGGAATTCATTTTTTATGGGTTTTTTTTGATTGGCATTAGACTCACAGACAGACAGAAATAAGCTGCCATTCTTCCATTTGATAGCCAGACGCTGCCAGTTGTTGCTAGGGCAGTCATGCTGTTAAATTAGGTCTAATGAACGAGTAATTGCTTTAGGTATAGTGAACCATTTCAAAGAAAACAAGGATTCTAATTGATTTGCAATTTGTTTGGCACATTGCATTGTCTGGGGCTATTGATTAGTCTTCTGGATTTCACACTGCATGTGTTTCCCTTTATTAAGGGAATAACAGGTTACTGATTACTTTCCTTCTGGGTTTAATGTAGCGGTTAATGTCTACTTTGTTCTTGTGTCATGTCACAGGCAAGGAAGGAATAATATGCAAGTGGGTGGCCCTTTGCTAAGAAACTCCCCTGCTGCTTTGAGCTGTGTACTCTAAGGCAAGCTGAAAAGCAGATCAAGAGAAAGGGTTAGAATAGCAGGACTCACAAGTTATGGCCTGAGGCAGGCTAGACCCAGGCTAGAAACTTGGCTTTCCTCCACTATCAAAGCACAACACTGTGTGAAGTGGTTGGTGGTAGATTTTATATGTTTCTATATAAGGAAACATACTATATTTTAATACTCCTTGGTTTTTATACAGCAGCATCTTAGATAAGGAAGCTTACAACATATTTATCATTTTGCTGCAAGAGATTTACTTCACAGCATACATATTCTGGAGAACATGCCGTTGCACATTTTAAATCTATCTTGGTTTGCAAAAAAACTGAGTTCATTTAATTTACAGCTTTGTTCCTTTCACAGGACAACTTTAAATAATATAATGTACATTGAAATATAATTAATTTCTAATTTCTTAACATTTTTAGCTAAAAATGTAATCCTTCACACATCTTGAACAGATATGACAGTAAAATAAAACAGGTTTCATTGTTTCAAAATTGCTTGTGGCCCTGGAGATTATTTAGCTTTGTATTTTGTGCCCCTGTGCTGGAAGCCAGTACAAATGACATGAAATATAGGCATTATACTGCTTACAGGGTCTCAGGAATCATGTTTTTGTGTCCTTCCTCTCTCAGAGGGATAAGCTATGTAACATTCATGTATCTGAAGATCTCTACGTAAGCCCAATCCAAAGCCTGCTGAAGTCAACATTAAACCTCTCATTGATTTTCAGAAGCTTTTGCCAGTGAGCCCATCAAATTTCTTGATTCATCTCTTGAGAAGCCATACATAATGTCAACAAGTAACCTAAGCTTCGTTGCCAGATGAGTCACCATGCAGTGCTCTAAGTGCCCTAAAGCTCCAGGCAGTGGCATCAAGAGAGCAATTTAAAAATATAGACCTTGATCCATGCGCCAGTTTCTAACTCTGTAAAGGTATTTTTCCTAAGTTGTTTTAAATATTATTTTCAGTAAATTGCCAGCACACTATGATTTATTTCTAAAAAGAACTATGATACGTATCTGAAATACAACATTGGTAGTATGCAGTTTAGTCCAAAGGTAAATTTAAAACTTGGTAGTTCAGGATCTTTCATGACCTAGAAGTTGCTGATTTCTAAGTATTTGCAGTAGGATATAGAGCAGCTGTGAGTTACTTGATTTCATCCTGACTTCCAGGTCATTCAGGTCTCTGTTAGACTGAAATTAATTAAGCTCTTGCTACTATAGGCAGAAACATATGAAATAGTTTCAATAATGGAAACAAACAATACTTGCAGCCACAAACATATTTTGGTATCATGTTTGGTAACCAAGTACAGAAAAGCCAGTGCTGTTTTGGGATGCCCTATGCAATTCATTCTTGCTGCCCCATTCACAAATGATGAACCATTACACACCAAATGTATATACCAAATAGCAGGTGTATACCAAAATAATTCTTATAACTTAGCAGATCATTATCAGTTTCTTTCTATATTATATGATCTTATGACATCAGCATGTTCAAGTCATACAAAATGTGTATTTAGGTGTTATATTAAATTGGTAATTAAATAAATTTTATGTCCATCTATACCCATATACCCATTTATACTCATATATATATATATGGGTGACCTAATGTAACTGTAAAATAAGAGAAACCATGAAATTTTTCTTCCTTTCTGTTCGTATTTTAAGTCTGATATGTGGTGGGGAAAGCCTGGGATAGAAACAAGATGGTGCAACTGTTCAATAGTTATGGTGGACAACAAGCCTGAGGCCAGAGATTTGAGGAACTTGCAGAGACAATCAATGCAAAAGAGTTGAGACATTAATATATCTCACTTCCTCCAGGAACATTTTCCAACAGGAATGCTCACAGGAAAATATATCAGTAGCTGTTGAGAGCTAAGATTAGAGTCCAAGCGTACTCCAATTACAACCTTTAAACCAGATTAGAGATTAAATGTGAGCAGTATAGAAGCAAGTATCCTAACATGATATGACGTGGACCTTCCTAAACAGCCTGTTACAGCCCTGCATTTGGACCCTTGTGTGCTACTGGAGAAACTCAGGATGGCTTTAACAGGGATGATCTGAGCTGATCTCTTTCAATCAAGGATATACACAGAGGGCAGGCTGCTGTGTTAAAGTGATTAATTTCCCTCAGTTCAGGGAAATCTTCTATGTGCTATGTATGTGTATTATCACTATGCAAGTTTAAGCTTTTCATTTCCTCTCTTTTCTTTGTTCCCACCAGGACTGAGATATGGCATATAATTCCCAGCAAAACTATGTGGAACATGACAATGAAGCAATGATCAGAAGTGATTCTACTTTTCACCATAACTTGTAGAGTTTGCTGTGGAACAAAGGCCACAGGATGCATCACAACTAACGGATACTTCACTGGCAAATTCAAAACCCAACATACTGTTCTCAGTAAGGTTATTATCTAGTTGGTTCATTCCAGTTAAATCTTTTTTTTTCTGCTTAGTGGGGTCGCTTACAGGGGAAATTATTTTTCCGAAATCTTATTCTGAAACTTTAGCTGGGTTCAAATAGACAAATTGTATGCCTAGGTCCACAAAGTTGCAAATGCTATGGGGTGGTTCAGGAATCTGGCCTCTTAGCACCCAGTAAAGAACCTAACGGCCAAAGGCCACATCTCCCTGCTGACCATATGAAGGGCTGTGTACAAAAGACAGTGTCCAGATTTTACCCTAAAAAAGGGTTTCCATGCACCCAGTGAAGACACCAAACCTGACAAAAGAGGTAATGCCCATGCTCCTGTTGAGAGTTTTCCAATTTTTAGAACAGAATTTAACATTTTCCAATACAGAGAGAAGGAATGTGAGATGAATGACAGCTGACCCTATTTCTTAGGATAATTGCACAGGCTGAAGAAGTTCCAAGTTCCTTCCTTCTGAGTGTGTTTCTATATTTTATCCTGCAGGTACAATTCAGTGAAGAAATAAAAGTCTCCTCTTTTCTAGTTAGCTAACTTCCCTAATCTTTAGAAGCACCCATAAAAATGTACACACAGTGGACATTTTCCTATGGAAACCAAACTCAAAGGCCAGAACCTATTCAAAGATTTGTCTCTGATAACACGTCCTGATGAACCAGACTGGGAAAATTGTGCCAAGGAGAAAAAAAACCACTTGTGGCACACAACTTGCTTTCTGTCTCTTACTACAATATCAGAAGGAGCAAAAATAAGTGCATCAATGCCTCAGCCACCCAACACATCACCCAGTATGTTAGCTTAAGTCCATCTTCTTTTGTTGACTAAGTTGAGATGTCAAGTTGCGGACTCTGCATTAGCCCTGAATGATTTAAAATCACACTCTCCTGTGTACCAGACTCTGCCTGACAGAGGATGCAGGGCAGGATACTTCTACCTTGTGGGACATTGCAAAGCTCAGCTTACAACTACTGCTTATCATCGGCAACAGAAAGATTGTTCCTAGCATGATATAAACAGCAATCTAGACATGCACTGATTTTTTTATTATTTTTTTTTTCCAGCTAAAATATGTCCCTATAGGCATTGGATGCCTGTGGCTTTAAGACAGAAATATTTATTGCATCCTTTGATGTAGATACTTAAACCACCCATGAGTAGTTAATTCTTTCTATGGCTGTAGACTTTAGTTTCATAGCTGATGTATGTGAAAATATTTTCACTGAATTCCACAGAGGCTATGGTAATCAAGAATATTACCTCAAATATCAGATAACTCCTTAGAAATTGAATGCACTTCCCATTCTCATTTTCATTAGTTGTTCTCTGTCACCAATTGCAGTATTGCATGGAAGCCCCAGAACTACTGAGCCTGGTGTGCTGGGTACAGTCAAAACACACCTGACTGCTACCCTTACTCTTGTAACTGATCTTCCAAGCATTATTGCCTTCACTAAAGTTGTGGACTCCATAGTTAAGTCTTACTCTCACACCTCACTCTGTCTTCTCTGGGAGAATCACACCTATCCTGACAAATGTTTTTGTTGCTTCTTTCTGACTCCATCTGTAATGAGCTTAAAAAATAAGGTAAAAAACTACAGTTGCTGGGACATCTTACTTCTAACATGACTTGGCTGGTTAGTATGTAGAGGAGAAAAGAACATTTTTTAATATTTTTAAAATATGGAGGAGCTTTAAAGAACAGTTTAAAAAAACTGCTCTTGGTTTTATGCCAGCTACAGATGCCATGCTGATTACAGAAGATTACATAAAATCATCTCACACCTATAAAATTGGGAAGAATTCCACTGGAGTCACTGAAGTTACACAGGTGTAAGCCTGTGCTGGAGAAGAATACAGCCTTTCTGGTTAGCAAGTTACCAGTGTTTTCAGTGCTTCTGGTTATGTCCACCTATCTGCTAATAATTATAATTATAATATTAATAATAATTTTTTAAAACCCAAACAAACAACAACAACAAGACACAAAAAAGAAACCCAAAAACAACCAAAATCCAAGCATTCAGGGTATGATCTGTCTGTGTAAGTACTTCAGCACTCATTGATTTCCAAAGACTTGCACAGATTTCTGTGTCAGCTGAATTTTTATTTGAATTTGTAGG
>NW_009952694.1:3045490-3055041 GCF_000747805.2 Chaetura pelagica
GTAGGGAAAAAATCCAGCTCTTCAGCATCTTTGTTGTAGCACATTACTTATAAAGTGAGTATTGCTAAACAAAACAAATTATTATGAGAGCAGGTCAAAACAAAGTTTCAACTACTTCTGGAAGCCTCTCTGTAAAAATGGCTCAGAACAAGATGCAAGATGTTCAAGGAAAGGCCACGTACATGTGGAGAGAAATTTCCCTGCTACACCATTGCGTATCTTGCCAATTTCAGAGATTTTTGAGCCTGAGGCCACAGGAGCAGATCATGGGTACTGCTGAAGAACTACCTATTATGAATCCAGCTATTTCTTCTTTCAGCCTGTTTAGCCATTTGCCCAATGCCATGCTGAGGCAATGAGTTTCAGAGCTTAATTTTGCACCATAAGAAAAAGCCATTGCTTTTGAGCCTTTTAAACTGAGTGATTTTATTGGGTGCCCCTCAACTATGCTTTAAGAAGATGCAATTAGTTTTCTTCATTCACCACCTATAGATCTAAAAGCCTCTACTTTTCCACACTGATCAGTCTGTTTAGTTTTTCCCAATTCTAATGCTATTCCACCACATTGCTTATCCTTGTTGAATTTATTTTCTATCTGCTGTTACCCTATTTTGAGGTGGCTTGCAAGACCAACATACAGTATTCAAAATGAGGGTATACCATTAATTTGTGCACAATGATCCTTACTCTTTTCTAGGTTTTGTTTAGTTGTTGATTCTTTTCATTTCTACAATACAGATCATGCAGTAGTGATCATTCTGAAGGATTCCTAGTAGGATTATGAAGGCCTTTGTAAATCAAACAACACCAGGGATACCACCACCATATGTTCACATGTAAATCAGTGAGAGGTTGGTAAATTCCATTATTCTTTTTACGTTATTTAGCTGACAGTAGTAACAAAGAGAATCAGAACTTTCTGACCTGCCAAGTTTCCACAGACTGCCACCAAGAGCTCGAAAGACAACCAGTAGCTATGAACTAACGACTGGGAATACCACTGGAAAGAATAATCTACAGTGATTTTTCTGGAAAGTTGGGATGATCTTATGCTCTACCAGTGCAAAAAAATAAAGCTTTAATACCTTCACTGTAGTCTCAAGCTCTCAAATAAGATGAGAAGTTCTTACTCTACAAAAGAATTACACATTTCTTGAACAATACAAAGTTGAGAATAAAACCAAATTTGTTTCTTAGAAATTGCCTAGTGAAGCAGTTGTTTCATACTGCCTGTTGAACATTTGGGTAGACTGATTCAAATGTTAAAGCTGTGTTCAAACCAGAAAAAATAAAAATAATAAGCTGTCAGAATAATTACTAAGAACATACAAGGATTATACAAAGTAAACTGCAGCCTGCAAAAAGAGAATTGCATGTTAGCTAATTGTTAATTTTAGCAATTGCAATGGCTAATTACTGTGGCACACATTGACTATTAGCATGATGCCCCAGCACCTGCTTTCTCCAATGAACAGATTTCTTCATTGCTCGTGCAGGAGCAAAATGTGTAATTATTGGCCATCATTGGGGCGATTTTTCAGTGATTCTTTTGTGTGATGTGAATAAAGCATAATGACATATTTTATTAGAGGGCAAATAGCTGTTTGTTAATGGAAATGATTCGAAATCCAAGAAACTAGAAGCTAGGAGCATGTTTTCAGTATCAGCATGAATTCAAATGTATTTTCTTTTAACTCTTTATAAAAGAAGCATAGAAATCAAATCTAAACTTAGTATAATATATTTAATGATATGTGCAAACACAGCATTGATTAATTGCCTCAAATGTTTTCAATGCTACACCATTTCATTTGTTACAGCAGTCTGCTAAATTTATGCGTTTCTTATTTAAACTCTTCTTTCCTGGGCATATAGTGTTAGCAAGATTATGTGGCTTGTTCCTCATTTACTGAGAAAAAAAAAAATCATCTTTGTAACTTAAGCAACAATTATGGGCTTTATGAGGCACATTTTCATTGCACACATTGTAGAACACAGCGCAGTGGCATTATTATTCCTGAAAGTACATGCTTGAATGTATCTATCAAGACCCAAATGTCAGCTACTGACTGAATAGATTATGCATAGTTATCCAAAACAGAATATAGATACATAAAATCTCAGTAACAGAATACTCAATTTCTGAGAAAAGATTTTTATTAGATAATCTGCACGATACTTTTGAAGAACAATGCAAATGAAAAAATCACATATGAACCTTAGACTACAGTGTTGTTTAAAATAACAAACTGCTTTGTCATTTTTAAGGACAATTTATAGCTAGAATAAGAGAGCCGGCCTTTGCATTTTGCTTTTATTTGAATACTGTTCAAAGTTGAAAAAAAAGGGTTACTAGGGAACCTATTTCACTGAATTCCATTGACACAGATCTAGACTAACTTGATGAAAAGCAATGAAGTGACTTTGGATATCCAAGGAGAGTAGAAGCCTTGTGAACCTCTGTGAAACTTTTATCAATATGTAGGAAATCTAAGCCCCTTCTAGACTCTTCAGATAACTAAGCCAAAAATGTAATGCTGCCTTAGAAGCATAGTAATAGGAGATTTTTTGGCACGACTCTTAATTTCATTTCATTTTGACAAAGATCCAGTTGTAACTTTGATTAAATTTGACCCAATTTGCAAACACACAAGACAGATGAAATTCAGACCTAATGGATGCATATGGAATGACTGACTGAAGTAAACTTGGTTTTAAAAGCATATTCAATTAAATAAATACATAAAACATACCCAGAGCATGTGTAGTAGGAAGATAAAGGATAATCTCTTTTATATTTCTTCTACAGTTTCACATAATACATGTATTGTATTTTAAAGCCGTGGCTTCAAAGGTCACGATAAGAAAAATTAAGCCAACCCTACATGCACTGAAAATCTGGCTCATCCCATATAGCCAGTTGGAGTTATTTACAAACTTGAGGAAGAAACTGTGAATGGGCACTTCCTCTTCTCACCCAGGGCCTATAGCTTCTCTGCTGTTGCAAGATGTAGATAAGTTTGGTATTCAGGTTCACTGTTTGACCCATTAAACTGGTATTGAGGTATAATTTGTGTGTTTTCCCAGTACGGTTGCACATAGAATGGGGTTCATTTCCACAAGTTTGAATAAATTTATCCAGTTCAGTGAACCTGTTGTTAAGCTTAGCAAAACTCAGTAGGTGGCTTTAAAGTCCTGTAATTAGCCCATTACATAAAATCTGTACTTTAGATTTTTGCACATTGGTTAATAAGTATAATGTGCTTCGTATATATAAATAACATTACATTAAATGATGCGATATAAAGGAATTAAAGGCCAAAGTAGTTAAATAAAATACTTGAAGGAGGTCTCAAATTAGCATGTTTAATTCCAACTCATTGAACAGGAAAAGGCTCTAGCCTTACTGTAACAGTTCCATACAATATGCAGAATAGCAGATATTTAGTCTCCATTTTACATAAGGTCACTGTCATCCCTGACCTCTGTGTGACTTCGGAAAAATGTTCTAATTAGCTTGTTTCTTTTGAAATCTAATCATTACAATGTCTAAATATAGTCATGAATTACCAAGACAGCACTTGCCTCAACAATTTTTCATAGTTTGTACATAGCTAATTAATTCTTGATCCTTAATTTTTGCTTTCCAAATGAAATATGTGAGGAAACTGAAGTCTACAGCAATTAACCCATGCAACGCTTACTGTTTCATAGTAAAAACACTTACCTTAAAGTTCTAGCTTTTTTGTAGCTGTAAAAGTAAAAGACAGCTTTGAATCCTGTTCAAGTTCCACTTCAGTCTGGCAGATTATTATACTTGTTAGTTTCTTGAAAACATTCCAGAACCAAAATACCAGACTTCAGTTTTCTTCAAATCTATTTATGAATTCCATTACATGAATTCATATATTAAAAGATAATGTTACATATGTAACCATTATATTTCTTTACTTTTTAAAATGTATATATCATTAACACTACATAACATATAAACCTCTTCAGAAATTTAAGGTTATCAGTGCATGAATAAATACATTTGAGAAGTTTTATTTAAATGCATATATGCATTCATACATCTATCCATATATGTATATACACATACATATGTATGGGGGAAAATATTTTGAAGTCACATGAATTATTCAGCTAATGTTGCAGTCAAAGGAAACTTGCTCAGATTTGATCACATGAAAAACTCGGTAGGACTGGATAGTTTGCCAAGATTCATAAATACACAGATTCTAGTGGATGAAACTGTCTTTATTTATGTTTATACTGAATTAATAGTAAATAAATGGTTTCACTTCATCTCAACCTGCAGCCAGATCTCATTCACTCATAATTTTAGGACTCATCAGTAAATTCAAAGAAAAAGCCTGGATAAACTTCTTTATGATGTTCTAAAAAAAAAAAAAAATAGAAAGTAACATATTTCACACATCTTACTATGCTTATTGCAACATGGCAAATAAAGCTACCCCAATTTCCAGTTGTATTCTGTTTATCTTGTGCCATTTTACACCACCATATTTGAGTGCCTTTCACTTTTTTCCCCATTTAATTTATTCCATCTGCCCCCGAAACTGCTCTATAGTTCTTGCTAAATCTTTCATTTTCCTGACAATCTTAGCTTAACATGATTGCTTCTTTATATATATATCTACATTGTCTCTTTTTTTCTCATATACATTGACATCTGGAGGATTTTTGTCCTTTCACCAGACATATCCAGCCTTGGAACTAATTCTATTTTCAGTCATCCAGGTACATTTCCTGCTGTTTTCATACAGAGCTGACACCATAAAATTGGAGAAAAAGTTGACCTCTGGCACAAGCAATTATATTTCTCATAGAACTATCTGGACTATGTTTGGAGGTAACAGAAATATTGAAGAAAACATCACACAGACAGTACAACTAAGAGGTGGAATGACTTGCATTGATTTGAGTATTCTGGAATTTGTGCAAAATAAATCAATTCAACAGTTCAAAGGCAAAATACATATATACATACATATAAATGCATATATAAAAAGAAATTGCAAGAAGAAAAACAAACAGTAGAAAATACAAGACAAGCCAGGTGGATCTTCCTTAACTTGTTTTGTCTTGATATATTCCAAATGCTTCATCCTTTCTTGTACAATACATGTCCCTTGGTTACCTCTGAAGGCCAAGTCAATGCTCTGTTACACTATTTTCCAACATCGGCTTAGACTTTTTTTTTTTCCTGACTAATTTGAATCAAATCTGTTAAGCACACCATCAATTATACTTCTTTACACTATGGATCTGCTTAATTGAAAGAGTTAGGAGGTCACAATGTATGGGTTATTTTTGTGAATGGAATACTTTATTCGGCCTCCTAATTGACCACATGCATGAAGTCTACTTGTGGGGGAAAGTTACACGTGAGGGTGAACCTGCAAGGAAGGCAGCTATGGACAGCAACTGCAAAATTGCCTTTTCTCCTCCCTAAGTACACTACTACTCATTAACATCCTGCAGTAAGTTAATGAACCAAAGAACCCCACCTTGCCTACCAACTATAACTCTTACAAACAGCAAGAGCAACTAATGAATAGAGCACATGGAATCAATTAGTTTTTCTGCCTCTAAAAAATGTACTAGATGGAAGATGAGGAAAACTGTTTGTGTTCACTAACTCATTTTGTAAAAATACATATCATATTATCAGGCAACACTTGACCACATTCATCCTTGCATATCTTTGGAAAACAAACTGAATTTAATTTACAATATAGGTAGATTTATCTTATCACAGCTGAAGGGGTTTTTTCCCCCAGCAAATAAATTGACTTCAACAAAGCACTTTTATCTCCCTTTTTCTAGAAATGGGTAATCACCTGCAAATAGATGACTATTGGCTTAAGATTAGACCCCGAATGGCAAAAAAATTTAAAATTTTCTCAGGTGGTGATAAATGCTTATACTTTGAAAATGAGGTCTATATAGGAGTTAGGTGCCCATCTTTTGGTTGTATACATGCTGCTAAATATCATATCAGGCTATTGGCTGCCCTGGCATCAGTTCTAAGGTTTCTGTATCTCTGAAGCTTATCAGTGGTACCTACAATGCAGCAAAGATACATATTTTTATTTTTGGTTGCCTTTGGATCAAGAAAGTATTACTGACATTGTATTGGGAAGCATCTACCAAGTTTACTGGTTACATTATTTTGGGCTATTTAGAGAATTAACCACTGAAGCACAAAAATGCATAAATTACATTGTCATAAAGGTACCTAAGGAAGAAAAAAACTAGATAGAAGAAACTGCAGTTCCTTCTGTTCTGTTTTTTTGGCTGAACAACACCACTGATGGCTGCCAGGGCTTGCTTTGGTTCAGTAACAGGCAAAGACAGACGTAAAATACGGAAGATATGCCACATGAGCTTATGCAGTGTGTGTGACAGTAATCGCTGGATCCTTTGAATTTATATTTTGAATTGTATAAGTTTTAAGTACCTCGAGGAGTTTTGAATAGCTTACTGAGTCTGCAGTTTTCTCTATCTTCTGCTGTGCAAAGCTTTCTTTATGATGTGAATCTAATTATGAATACCTCAGAAAACTGAACAACATACAGCTCACACAGCAATTAACTCACTTGATTTAATCTAATATCTTGAGATGGCTGAAAGCTAGAAGCTAGTCCCATGGATTCCATCAGAACAGTTAGAATTTTTAGTTTCCAGGGACATAAATCTCTGCGAAACAGTTTCCTGGTACTGGCTTCAGAGAATACAGCTCAGCAGAGGACCTTGCCAAAGATTTTTTTTCCGAGCTGTTCACACAATGTGAGAACAGCAAATTTAGGAGAGACTAAACAGTGACTGCTCTCCAACACAAATGAGGACACATTGGTACTCAAATACAAAGTTTGAGCTAGAAGGGATGCTTCTGTGGTAGATTCACTTCTTTCAGAAGTACAGAGATGACCTGAACTTTCACAGAAAATATCATGGTAGGCAAAGAGCATGTCATACTGGCAAAAATAGGTGGCAAATACAACACTGCAGTGTAATACATTATTACCACCACTGATGTGGAGCTTGTGGTTCTACCAGCACATGAACTCATGTAATCTGTTTCTAATATCATTAAGGTAAGAGAAAATATTCTGTATACAGCATGAATAGCAATACCTCTGATTTACAAAATACTCATTCCTGAAGCTGCTGAAGATCTAAAACTACAGTTTTGTGCATTGGTAATTTCTAGACTTGTTCTATTAATTTTGTGGGCTAGTTGTTCCTCTTCCATCAAAAAGACCCATTAAAATATATATTATATTATATGAAAAAATAAAAATTACTAAAAAGAGCATGACCTCTTAATACAGAATATGATGTAACTCTATTTCTTATGGTCAACAACAAATTTTATTTTACAGTAATTATTTTGAAACATATATGAATACAAACTGACTGCTTTTAGCTAAGGACTGCAACCAAAAATCCCTGCAAACAAGACACCTTGACTAAATAGAAGGAGTTTTGAAACACATAGTGACTGTGCAATCAGGCCTAAACAAGATACCAGGATTGCATTATTAATTTTAGCCTGTTATTGAAGATGATAAGAGAGAAACAATATTTATTAGCACCCCTTCCCTCCCCCACCCAAAAATTAAAAAATAATAATAATACAAAAGCCCCAAACACTATTAAAGAATTGTGGAAAATATTTGCCATTATTACAAGAACAGGAACAAGTTAAGTGAAAAAAATCGTTATTTTCTGAGGGCATTCAACTTCATGGGCAGGGTAAGAGAACAGTGCTTGTCTTCAATCTATGCAATTCCACTAGGAGAGAAATCACATTTTCAGAGGCAATCCTGCTAGCATGCATTTTAGAGAAGGGAAGAACAGGCGATTAGCAGGGAATAAGAGGGAGATAACTCACACAGCAAAGGAAAGTTTTAGATCAAGTAAGAGGAAGTTATATACCCTAAATTAATTATTCAAGCTTTTTTCTTGGTCAAACGTTTAGGAAGTTATACTGGAAGATCCATTCAGGGTATGAATTTCCAGCACTGCTCTAGTGAAATGCACCATGAAGCTTATTAATCTTTCCCAAACAAACTGTTCCTAATCCATTCTAGCTGTCAGAACTCCCCATGCATTCTCTGAAAGTGCTTTAATTTCATATTCACAAAACTTCTCCCACTTTAGCAAGTGAAGCAAAAAAATTTCAATCCACTTAAAACTCAATGCAGGAATCTGGAAGGCCCAAGAGAGAGAATTTTGCATCTCTTTTTTTCTGAGCACAAAACCTTTAAAATGTGTAAATAAAGCACCAATTAGGTTTGCCATTCTAGAGGATAATGAGAAGTGCCCATCAAATATGCAACATTCTTAAAATGTTTTGATTTAGTAGGCTAAATTCAAAACACTGTAGTAGCTTCCAGAGTTAAAACCTGATTGCACTTATGTATCACATTCATAAAAAAGCAATAAATAAAAAAAATAATAAGAAGAAGAAAGCAAAGACACCCACACATACACCACCACCCCCACGCACCCCCCCAACACACACACAAACCATAAAGCTCTAATTGGAAAGCTTCCATCATCTGAGTACTTGCTTCCCGGCATACATGAAATGATCAGTGGGGAAAGCAGGGTCAATCGAGACAGACTGAGAGTGAAATTAAAATAATAAAATGTCTAAACATTTAACTGCAAATAGGAAATCTTTATACCCACCCACACCCCATTCTGTAGCATAAAACTAAGGCAACGATTATTCATATACCTCCAAGTAATTTGCAGGCTCCATACAAAAATCTCATTTAAAATAAGAAATTGCTATTTCTGCACATTTATTCTCCCCAAATGCTGGCTAATTGCTGCACTGGCCATTATAAAGAATAATTTTCGCTTAGTGGAAAAAAAAAAAAAAAAAAAAAGGGAAAAAAAAAAAAGGAATGAAGAGAACATTTTCTGGTTTTGTTCCTCTGCGGAGGCTCTATTCAGCAAATCCTGAATGCACAGCGTTTCACTGCTACATTTATTATGCTGAGAGGTCAAGTATTACACAGCATCTTGTATTACGCTTTGCATGCTAAGTATTTCACTTCACAAATTGACCCTTCGGTGTACTTACTACATAATGCTCTAAAAACCCAGCTAAAACGCAGGACAATTAGCAATACTTTGGCTCCCGCTTAACAATGGGGACACCAATGTAGGTGATTGCATTTACAGTGTTGCTTTCTTCACAAAACATTTTTGACACATTAAAGGTACTTTGGAATTGTGCAGTACCAGTCGCCTCTCTCGTCAATGGCTTTTCCAGCGCGCACCGAGAGAAACAGTTACTGGAGTTTAGAGCTTAATTGAAAAGAATTCAGGCACGGCCCTATGAAGCACCAATTAGTGGGATATTATATCATAAAAAGCTGTAATATCCATTTTCAGGCTTTTTCAGCAGCCAATACAAAGTAGGGCACGGCTTAAAAAGGGACGGAGCCGCAGCTCCGGAGAGCGGGACGGCTGGGGATGGGGCGGCCGCCCGCGGAAGCTCCGCC